>NW_007577793.1:977281-984576 GCF_000690725.1 Stegastes partitus
ATGTTTTTGGACTGTGTGGGAGGAAGCCGGAGAGCCAAGAGAGAACCCATGTTGCATGGGAAGAACATGCAAACTCCACGCAGAAAGATCCCAGGAGTCCGGAACATGAATCGGGGATCTTCTAGCTGCAAGGCGACGGTACCAACCACCAAGCCACCTTGCAGCCCATAAAACTAATCAGTTAGTTTTTACGAAATGGAGAGAATCTGATTTGGTGTATTTTTGTTCTACATCAAATGATGCAAAGACATTTAAGTGACAGAGTTTCTTGCTTTGTTTTTCTTATTTGTTCCAGGGTACTTATTCAATGTCATGTAATATTGGAGTGCTGTTGCTTCAGTACTCCTATGAATCAAAGAAAGGCTGTAAAAAAAGTTTTTGTATTATCAGCTAAACATAAAGCTAAACAACTAAGTACCTCATGTGGAAATTATATACCACTGAGTTTAAATCACAGACATGTTTGACTTTAACAGCCATCTGTCTGTTTGACTGGATGTTCAAGTTTGAACTTTACGGTCTTAATTTAAGCAGTCCAATGTGAGAAAACCATCAACTGTATATATAAGTGCAGACCATATAAAGATGGACAAACCCTCCCTAATGTCACCCAAAGGTTTCCTGAACAGTGGTTTTGAAGCTCAGTGTGGTCCAGCCGTCACCTTCTTCCCAGTGCCTGACTCCTCTTAACGCCCGGCTGATCCAAAAAAATGAGCAAAGAGTGGCCATATAAACATGTCTGGGTCATCATTTGTCCTGTGATGGCATTTAAAGTGGCACCAACCTCAATTATACATGCACTGGCCTTTATGTATTTTAAATGGGTGAGTTGTTTAAAACGTTCTCCCTGGACAGTTGTTATGAATGGGGGAAATTAGCCATAGGAACCAAAACATTTTGTTGTACCAGGCTATAAACACTTTTATTTTAGCTCTAAAGTTGTACATTTGAAAGTAGAGGTCGGTTGGAACTACCCCTTTGTGGATCCAGGCTCAAGTAGCCATTTGAGGAACTGCAGTTTTAGGCACTGCCCCAGAAGTTGCCTCAAACAAACCAAACTCGTAATTTTATTTGTCTTGAATTTTTAGTTCTAAATTTTATTGACTGAATTTGAGCTTTACGTGCAGGTTTTTGAATTTATCTGAATTTGTGAACACTAGAAAAGCCTTAAAGTTCAGCAAGGTTAGTTTTTAGAGTTTTTGAAATTGCCCAACTTTAGGCTGTGTACTGGAAATTTCAAAGAAAGCAATTTAAATTGTACTGTGTATGCGCACAGTCTTCAAAATAATAGATTTTATTGTTCAGTGGTCATAAAAGTGTTTGGTAATGATTACATTTCAGTTGCTCCAAAGAGCCATTCTTTTTTGTTTTGTCCTCCTCTCCTCTGCCCTTCCTTACTCCTCCACCAAAATTCTCCACACAGGTTTCAAAGCGTACTTCCGGCCTAAGCTTTTTCATATTGCGCTAATATCATTGTCATTCACACACGCCGGCATGCATGCAGACAAGCATGCAGAAGCTTGCATGCATGTGTTTACTTTTCACACACAGTCACATGTATCTGGAAATGTCTAAGCTTTGGTCTGCATTAACCTAATATCTCATAACTCTTCTCTCACACGCATGCACACATAAACACACCGACCGACATGCATGCAAATACGTATGCACACAGACCTACATGCACAAAGATACACAGACACACACACTTCCTGCATTAAGCCCAGGTCCATATTGCTCCAACGATGCCCAGCTGCAACCAATGAACATTCCAGTTACTGTTTTTTTTTTTTTTCCCTTCCCTCCCTCTCTATCATTTCAAATTTCAACTCTAAGCCTTTAAGAGAGCAAGCAGCCAAATATGGTCAGGCTCGTGTCATGAACTTTGTGCGACCTTCTAAAGCGGCCTAGAGATCGTGACCTTTAAGACCCTGCCTGAGGCTGAGCTTTAGGCAGCATTTTGCATGACCACGGAAAGAAGTCTGATGTGCATGTGCAGGCTGTCGTGTCTAAGTCCGAGAAAGAGTTCATGACCCATGTCTCGCTAAATACTTCTGACTATTTAGTGGCTTGTTTTACTGTTTCTGCATCCCTATTTTATGGTTTCCTAATTATCTCCACCAATGCTCTCTTTTTTTTTTCCTCTGCCATTTTATTACTTCCCCTTTATGCTGCAAAAGATTCAGAAAACGGAACTGTGCAGCACGGAGCGTCAACCTGTCTTGTCTCATAAGATTTAAAGATTCACCACAATGAAACACATTGTTTTGAAACTGAAAATGGAACTTTCCCAAAGGCCTCAGACATGGCATTCATCTTGTTTTTGCCACCCGAAACAGCACAAAAAAAAAATCAAGCAACAGTGATGTTTCTGCCAAGATGTGACCTGTGAGGTAGATACCAGGATGTTATGAAATTTCCTCTTTCACATTTCCTTCTAGTCCATTTTCCCCTAAATTTGTGGTAACCAATGCCATGATGATGTGTGAAAGTACCCAACACGTGCAGGTGAAAAAGAAATTCCACCTGTGACTATAAAGAAAAAAAAGACTACCTCTTTCTCAAGGTCCTCTGTCTCTGTTTGTGTGTCTGTGCTCTCTCTTTTGCATCATCTATCTTGCTGGCTGCGCTTCACCAGCCCTCCTGTCAGCTCCTGTTTATCTAATTGGGGTTCAGAGGACTTGAGATGGCAGGGAGGGGGACAGGAGGCAGAGATGTGCAGGAGGTGACAGCCAGAGACAAAGACACTTCAGGAACAGGCCCATAAGGACGCCAAGCAGGCGGGGAGATTCAAATTAGAGTGAACTAATTTTTGTGTTGAGCTGGTGGAACACATTTTTCGTAAACCTGAAGAATCTTAGTGAACAGTTATATTGTTTACACAAGGCTTAAGTGGGTAAGACAGAAAGAAAGAAAGAAAGAAAGAAAGAAAGAAAGAAAGAAAGAAAGAAAGAAAAACATGCACAACAGAAAAATATAATCTAATAATATAAGTGGGTTTATTTTTTACTGCAATGTAAAGTCCTTCATGGAAACAGCACAGCCATGGCTCAAAATAGAATGAACTCAAACATGTCCTACATGCAGTATAATAAAGCTTTAATGACATAAGTTACAAAGAAGAAACTTAAATATCTTTTTTTCATTTATTTTACAATATAAATGGTATGTACAACATATTTCTAAGCTTACTCACAAGTGTTACCAAAACTATGAAAAACAAGCAACTCCGACTAAAGATATTTTACTATTTACATGTTCAATTTGTTTCTGTACTTACCTGTTATCTGCTCTGTGTGAGTCTAAAGCCTACAGTCTAGTCGAAAAGTCCCTGAACTTTTGGGCACATTACGGTTGGTTTCAGATGAATCCCTTGTGACTTTACAGTTGCGCTGAGGAGCACAGAATTTTTTGGGTTCTTTTTTTTTAACAGAATCTGGTTATTGCAAACAGCTTATGTATTTTTTTTCCATGAGACATATAAAATAAAATGATTTTAATTAAATAATGTGAGTTTGTTATGGTTCTTGATCATTGATCTAAATATTTATTTTGTCAAGGCTACGTATCTCTGCTGCAGGCGGTATTTACAATGTCCTGGCATGAATTTTTCAAGAACAAATGAAGTCTCAGTTAAAAAGGTTGCTTTGTAACTGGCTAAATACAGAGTGTGCTCCGGAAATATTTTTGCTTCACTGTGAGGTTGATTGTTTATTACCCAGAAAGGCCACTTCTCTGAATGTGCAGTCAGAGTTGACAACACCAGCATGTTAGCTTCAGGAACAAATTGTTCATCTGCTTGATAGAAATTTTAGGAAATACCCATCTAAGCCAACACCATTTGTAGCCTACAAAATATGGAGAGTTCCACAATTACTTATTCAGCTCACCCAAAGCATACCTGACCTGAGCAATTGCCAGCTTTTAAATTGTCATGTTTTGCCATGTTTTGTTCCATTAATAAAGAGGCAGTTTAAACAAGCTATTACCACTAACATGTTAGCTGTGGGTGGAAAATGGTTCAAAACACGACATTGTGCCCTTTACTGAATGAACCCCAGTTGTGTAATAAGTCAGACACAGGTAGTACTTTTAATTCCTGATTTCAGCTCTTTAAATCACAGAAAAGACAAAACATATATCCTCAATATAGGAACAATTTGTAACTTCAATGTGTGTTGTCTTGTTAAGCTTTAGTGACATCAAGATGTGACAGTTTGCATCAGATTTTAGAAAATATGCCAGAAGGCAGAGATCCTTAAAAACTGTACTGTGAAGCAAATGCTGACATTTTAAACATTAAGTGTTTGAATTATGGCAAAAGTGAGGAAAGTTGTTTTTTTTTTTTTAAGTTATATAATTTTGTGACAAGGGCTGAAATTGTTTTCTGAAGTTAAAGACATTAACTTACTGAGATGATTTAGTCCAGAATCAGTGGTAATATAAACGACTTTACTCAATTGCTTCACTCAGTATCTTAAGTTAAAGTGAGTAAAATGTTTATTTCTATTTGTTTTTATTAATTACACTCCCCAAAAAAATAAAGTTAAAGAATGAAATTATGACGTAGTATTTCTTACTATGAGATAGTAAGTCTTAAAACTTACATCATATTTATGAGATGTGTTTTCAGAATTTTGAAACACTAAGTCATTATTATGGCATTAGTCAGATTTATGACATAGTATTTAACAGTGTACATACATTCTGAAACGGCTTGAATCTTTTAATCCTGTTTTGCATATGACTATGCTGTAAAGAGGCAATTGAAAACATAGAAAATGTATTTTTGCCACCTCCAGGAACACAAACGTCCATCTTCACTCTAGCAACGCGTGCAACAATGTTTTTTTAAATGCATGAGAATCAGGTGGCTTCTGCTCTCATCAATCCAACCATGTATAATGTGGCCTTTCAAGGAAGAAAGACAGGAAAGATGACTTCTAATCTAGAACTTATTTAGGAGAACGGCCTCACGCAAGGTTGCGTGTAAAAGTCTACGGATTTTCATTTATGTGTGTGTATCTATGTATGTTCATGTGCATCTGTCTGCCCGTGTCTGTTTGAAGTTCAAAAGGTTAATTGTGCCATATGGAGCGTGTGTGCATGCATGCGCATGTATGCCAGTATGCATGCAAACCAAGCTTGTCTGTGCCGGGTTCAAAAGGTTAGTCGTGCCACAGTGCTGTGGATCCTGCCTTAATAATTGAGGCTTAACAAGCACATGTTAAAACATCATGATCCCCCCTCGCAGCCAGCCACGGCTCAGACATGAGAGCAGCTAAATGTTTGTCCAAACTCAATTATTCACCAGTTCTTGTGCCCAATGTGAACCCAATCTCATTTCTCACTCACCTGGAGTCTTTTATTTTAGTGGTCATTACTGGGAATCTGTCTTAGTCTTACATTTTAGTTTAGCAATTTTCAGGTCTTTATGTAAAGCGCTATGCAAACATGTTAGGCTCTTGAGAGGTTTATACTCTTATCTATCACGCAGTACCATCAGAGAGGTGTCTGATTGTGCCTAAAGTCAATTGGCAGCATGACAACAACAGAAACATACAATCATAGTAATTAGTAACTGCACTCAGGGACAAGAAAAACAAGAACGTCATAGACAATTATGGTTTAAATATTCCTAGAAGATATTAGTCAGTTTTAAAGTCCTTCTTTTGTCTGTGATTCAACCTCTAAAAACTTATCTGTTTATCAAAGTGACAATTTAAAAGCTTTTTTATGAAAAAAATTCTTCATATTTCATAATTCTTTATAATTCTTCTTCAGTGCCTTAAAATGATTCAAATGTAACTCTACATTGTTGTTTCCTCTAGAATATGCAAATGTATGTTGTCCCTGCCCATCTTTCCCACATCCTCTCTGCTCACAGCGGTTCAAGATCACCAATTCCCCAAACACTGTAAAAATTACCAACACTACACAAATTGGGTTAATGCAGCCATACAAGATCAAATCGGATACCAATTCTGATACCTAATAATGATACAGAAAGTCCCAGCCCACAAGTTCACAGGATTGGTTCCTCATGTTTTGTTTTTTTAATGTATGAAACGCTTAAAGTCTCAGTCTCAGTTTTGGAGACTGTCCTCGATACTATGAGGTTTCCTTAACCTAAGGACATGTTAATTAGGTTAAAAACAAAAAAAAAACAACCTTTACCTTCAAAGACCGACTCTGGTGAAACTAAGTGTGGCCACGCCAAAGATCAATTTGATTTAGATTCTTTTCTGTTTACTTTGTTTTGTATGGCATCATTTTACTTCACAGCCCTGTATTCAGAAAGGGTGTAATATACACGGACACACCTGCCCACTCATCTATTAGTCACCAGCAAAAAAACACCATCAGTCCCATCACACGTCTCTTTTAAAGAGAAGGTGTGATATTTCTTTCAACCAGACTGAAAAAAATACAAGGCTGATACGGCTTTCATAGAGTGATTATGTGCTTTTATTCTGCAAGTATTCCCATCTTGATAAATGTAGTACTCATTCCTGTGTTGTCTGGTAAACAGTGAGTCAGAAACTTGCAGGACAAGTCTGAGATTCAAAGGGATTTAAAAATAAGTGATGCCAGTCATCACATTTCAAATCTCTGTCTAGTTCTTCTTTTAGGATATGCCCATATTCGGCATGAGTATCCGCTTTGCATGTTGGACAACATGATCAGCATTATATACTATTTGCTCACTCGATTGTATTTAATAAATGACATGGTGTAGAAGCAGTTTAGACTTACTCCAAAATGTATTTTCAAAGATTGTGTTGACACCCCAAGCCTTCCTCTTAACCTGCCCTGCGTCCTTTTATCCAGTGAAGGCAGCATTAAGGGCACAGTGCAAACTGTAATGCTGCAAACTGTGGACGCAGCTGCAAAGCTTTTTAGACTTTTAAATGTAGAATATGTAGAAGTGAATCAACATGATGCAGCTATTGGGTCAGATTATTCTTACAATATATCTGAGTTGTATTGTAGCAACAAAAAAAAGTCCCTTTTAAATGACAAACAAACACCCATATTTGCTGAAAATGCATTTTTATTACTTATGTCTGATTGCTTTGATTTAAAAAAAAAAAAAAAAAAGAAGTTGTGTTTGGCAGCTGGTCTTCTTAATGTCATAGTAAGCATCAATAGTCCCCAAAGGTTTCACTGCCTCTGTCTATAAATATCCATCCATTATCTATACACCGCTTAATCCTCATTAGGGTCGCGAGGAGCTGGAGTCTATCCCAGCTGACTTAGGGTGAAGGCAGGGGACACCCTGGACAGGTCACCAG
>NW_007577793.1:984761-1026346 GCF_000690725.1 Stegastes partitus
TCTTTAAACATGAAATTTGATAAAGTAATAACAAAATCTCGGTGCAATCAGACTGCATTAGTAATTTTCTTATGTTATTAATTACAGCTTTGAAGATTTAACTCTTAACAGTGATGGAAAGTGTTTTTAAAGTGACCTCACCAACACTGGTTTTCATTTAAATCAACATTATGTTGCAGCTGAGTGTTGCTGTGTATGTGTGTGTAGTGCAAACAGTCGTACACAATCCAAATGTTCACAGCTGGCAACACCTCAGGTCTGTGAGCCTCATGCACGGTGCCAATGTTCATTCCCATGGCAACATTATCAAAAGTTCAGCAGCCATGAGGCAGCTGTCTTATGTGTTCCAGCAAAATGGCCATTCAAATGCTGATTTGAATAAATACGCTCATCCTATCCATTCAAACCGGGATACGTGGAGCTGTGGCTGAGAACACAGTGTGCGGTGAAGAACAGCGTGCAACAGAAGAGAGCAGTCTGGTCTCTCTGGGTGTTCGGTAAGCCTACATCTGGGGATTTAGAGGCAGGGAGGAGTGGAACGAGGGAGGAGGCAGGAAGGGTGAGAGCCAGCATGGGCTCATTCCCAGTGTATACAGGTGGAATTAATGGGAAGCAACAGGAAAAGACTGAATGTGTGTGCACCTTCCTAAGGCCTCAAGGATTATAGCTTGTGCACATACACACACAGGCTTTTCACTAATACTCCCTCAGTCTTGCACGTCTTATCTTCACTCAGTATCTCTCAGATGCTCATACATGGGCAATCGAGTTCACACAGACGTTGAGGATTTTTTGCACGTCTCACACCCTGAACACTGTGAATCCACTCCACCCCTCATTTACTTAGACCGGTGTATACCTTTAATAATTAAACTGTGCAGTGACTAAATTTCTGCAGTTGCCAAATGCTATGAATCAGCACACCCGTCCTATTTTCATGTTCTGTACTGCAGTGTTTCTTAATATAATGGGCTGGGACTCTGACTGTGTCTGGCCACTCCCGACATGATAAATGAACTTGTCTGTCTTGTTCATTCATCCAAGTCTGCAACTGAGGCTAAATGTGTTTGGGCCTATTCCTGTCCCCAAATGGAACAACAATTCTTCTGCTCCTCTTAGGAAAGAATGACTACGAAGTTTATTCATCGATATTTATTTAATTGCAGGTAAACCTATTTGTGTGCTTTATATATAAATGCAGCAACAAGTATACTTAATTCTGGAAGGTACGAAGCGTTTCTTGGTTTGAAACAGGAACTGAGGATTCAAGGAGAGAAATAGAAGGCGTATTCACAAAACAGCTTGATTACTGTTAATAACCAGATTAAGACATTATTTTGACTAAAAATTCATCATCTAAAGTCAGAACTAGAACAATCAGTTATTAGTGAAGATTATGGAACCAACGGTTTTAGTATTAGTGTGCAATTAATTACACTTGAGCTTGAATTTACATGTACACACGTGGACAAAATTGTTGGTATCCCTCAGTTAATGAAAGAAAAACCCACAACGGTCACAGAAATAACTTGAATCTGACAAAAGTAATAATAAATAGAAATTCTATGAAAATTAACCAATGAAAATCAGACATTGCTTTTGAACTGTGGTTTAACAGGATTATTTTCAAATTAAACTCATGAAACAGGCCTGGACAAAAATGATGGTACCACTAGAAAAGACATGACAAGACAAGAAAATAATGTGACCATAGGGACATGTTCAATCAAGGTGTGTCCTCTAATAACCACCACAGGTATCTACAAACTGGCAATCAGTCAGTCGACCTATTTATAGGGTTACAAGTAGTCACTGTGCTGTTTGCTGACATGATGTGTACCACACTAAACATGGACCAGAGGAAGTGAAGGAGAGAGTTGTCTCAGTAGATTAGAAAGAAAATTATAGACAAGCATGTTAAAGGTAAAGACTATAAGACCATCTCCAAGCAGCTGGATGTTCCTGTGACTACAGTTGCACATATTATTCAGAAATTTAAGATCCATGGGACTGTAGCCAACCTCCCTGGACGTGGCCGCAGGAGGAAAATTGATGACAAATCAAAGAGACGGATAACACAAATGGTAAGAAAAGAGCCCAGAACAACCTCTACAGACATTAAAGGTGAACTCCAAGGTCAAGGAACATCAGTGTCAGATCGCACCATCTGTCGTTGTTTGAGCCAAAGTGGACTTCATGGGAGACGACCAAGGAGGACACCGTCGTTGAAAACAGATCATAAAAAGCCTGACTGGAATTTGCCAAACTGCATGTTGACAAGCCACAAAGCTTCTGGGAGAATGTCCTCTGGACAGACGAGACAAAACTGGAACTTTTTGGCAAGGCACATCAGCTCTATGTTCACAGATGCAAAAATGAAGCATATCAAGAAAAGAACACTGTCCCTACTGTGGAACATGGAGGAGGCTCTGTTATGTTCTGGGGCTGCTTTGCTGCATCTGGCACAGGGTGTCTTGAATCTGTGCAGGGCACAATGAAATCTCAAGACTAAATCTCAAGACTATCAAGGTATTCTACAGAGAAATGTGCTGCCCAGTGTCAGAAAGCTTGGTCTCAGTCACAGGTCATGGGTCTTACAACAAGATAATGACCCAAAACACACAGCTAAAAACACCCAAGAATGGCTCAGAGGAAAACATTGGACTATTCTGAAGTGGCCTTCTGTGAACCCTGATCTAAATCCTATTGAACATCTGTGGAAGGAGCTGAAACATGACATCTGGAGAAGGCACCCTTCAAACCTGAGACAACTGAAGCAGTCTGCTCATGAGGAGTGGACCAAAATACCTGCTGAGAGGTGCACAAGTCTCACTGACAGTTACAGAAATCGTTTGATTGCAGTGATTGCCTCAAAAGGTTGTGTAACAAAAATATTAAGTTATTTCTGTGACTATTGTGGGTTTTTCTTTCATTAACTGAGGGGTACCAACAATTTTGTCCATGTGTGTAAAAGAAGAGCTGCTTGAAGATAATCATGGGAATCCTTTTTTAAATAGATTGACATTCTTGCTCGTGAAGCAGAAATGCATTGTCTAGTCATATATGAAACATTTACTGCTTCTCCAGAGTTGGATCAAACAGGCTCAGCAGGGCATTCCAGGCGTCTCATTACCCAGCAACATTTTCCAGTTCGTTCTAGCGGAATATTTACATGTGCAACCAAAGAAATACAGAGTTAGAGCCTTGAAGATAGCTTTGGTTTCATTTTGCCATCTTTTTTCTTAGAGATTTGAAAAAAATCTGCGATAACTTGTCTATTCACAATCACTTATTCTGAAGGACTGGACTCGGATGTAAACTATTTTCCTTGCTCACCTCTTAAAAAAGTGACAGTATGTTGTGCAGATGATCCAGAGTAACACAGATACTGACTCTGGAGAAAAATACTGCTCAGATGACACAGAGGTTGAAAGCCAAGGCTCACTAAATGTCAAAAAATCAAGGGGATAGAGTCACTGCTATGAAGGCTGGAGGCCATTTTGATGTGACTCATTTATTAAGTAACGCAACGCAAAGTTTGCCTTTCATTAATCGAGAAAAACATTGTGTAAAAAATGTGGAAAGAAACAGCAGTCTGAATTCTCCAAGTAATTTGAATACACAGATGTTTACACATGTAGTGGTATGAAGGAATTTTCCTGTGTATGTGAAATGGCCGTCGATTTCCAGAAGTTTCCAGTTTCTTGTTTTTTTGCTTCTCTTTCCCCCCAATTTGTCTCACTTTTTCTCCCTATTCGTCTCTCTCCCCAATGTTCCCGACTGCTGCTAAACCCCGCGGCCAAATGATGCAATGATAGGTTACAGGGAGGGAAGAGAGGAACGGATGGAAACAAGAAGGAGGGAGGAAGAGTGTAAACTCAGCTTATCAAAACCATTTTGTTTCCCCATCTTCTAGTCCAGCACATGGAGGTAAAATGGAAAACATTTCTCCCTGTGAGACAGAAAACACCAGCATTGCAGGGCGCAGTATGCAGAGGAAAATATTAATGCACAAAGCTGACAGGAAGAAAGTAGGAAAGAGATAAATAAATAAAGAAAGAAAGAGTCACGTCCTATAGAGAGTGTGCTGTAGTGCCATTGTGGGAGAAGGGCATGCGTACGTGCTGCGTGGTGTGTGAGCCTCAGTGGAGGTGGGGACCAAAGAACAGGATGCACAGCCCTTGAGGAATGTGTACAGCCTGGTGGCACGTCTGTAAAACTCATCCCTCCCTCCTCTGCACCGGCTTTTCTTTCCTCCCTCTCGCCTTCACTCATCTCCCCACCGCTGTCGATTCTCTGAACGGGACATCAGTCACATAGGCAGCAAGAGAGAGATCTGTAAACTGAGATAGTGAGGGAAATTAAAGGAGAGCGGCTGAGAATGAAAGAGGGTGGTGACAGGCAAGAGGAGGGGAGAGAAAGGGACTTTGGGATGCGGGACGTTAAAAAAAAAAAGAGGCCATAATGATAGGGAGGGACTGAATGGGACAGACTACATGATCCCATTATCACTCTGCGTCCTCAAACCCCCTGCAGCACCTCAGAGCTGGTGATTCCACGCTTCAGTGCTGTACGTCACGTCTTGCTGCTGTAGCATGAGTCACATATACTCAGTGATAGCGGGGGAGCTCTGATTGACTCCATTTCGCAGCTCACGACTTGCGACGTGTTGACCTTTCCGTCATTGTCCGTCCTCTCCCCCTGCACATGCTGAAGAATTGCTAAAAGCAGAAAAGTCAAAAAAGTTCTGCTTCTGCTGCCTAACTTCTAATTGTATCCCCTTTGTCACACCTGCACTTTTACCTCCACTTTAGCTCCTATGTATGAGTCTGGATCTTATGTTTTTTTTTACATGTAGCCTAGGGCATGTTCCCTTCCCATCCATTTCATCCACATTCTTTTCCCATGTAAAAACTCTGCCTTCTTCTATTTCGCTCTCGCACACCCCTTCCTCTTCCCTCCCTGTCTCCTCACCCCCTCCACCGCCACCCCACTCCCAAAAAAACAGCTGCTCTCCATTCGTCCTGATTATTCTGGAGACCAGAACAGAACACACCATGTAACAGAAAAGCACAGGCTGCACTTTATTCGTTGTGCTGCATGCTGCTTAGCTCTGGCTGGCTAACTAGCCACAGCAGGCCTGCATTCCAGCCTTCTGCAGTCAGCCTGTAAACTCTGTACCAAACTGCAATTTGTACCTTAAGTGATTCACCTTTCATGTATCCCATCCAGTGGTGTAATGGGCTGGATGGTTGTGTTTTAGCCAAATTACCTACTGACCTACAGAACAAAAACTTTATAGTGAATTTTTGGTGCGAATGCAACACTTCTCATTCCCAGGCTGTCAAATAGTGATGTTTAGTGAAATCCATAGACTTTTTCAAGATCCGCACAAATTGTCCATTGGGCTTGGTGCCACCGGTGTTAATATTCAGCGGTGATAGTCGTACGGGGGAGTTTCAGTGTAAAAGAGTCTCATAAGGAGGATCAAGGATGGAGGTGAGGTAAGTCCCTGAACTTTCACAATGGACTTTCACTTTTCACTTAGTTTCATTTTGTTTTATAATTTAGGTTTCTTTTTCACTAGCTGTATGGTTAAATTCAGGCACCAAAACTACTTGGTCAAAAGTTAGGGGACCACCATGACTTGGGTTAAAATGGGGTTTTCACAACATCAACCACGTTACAAGGCAAACTTCTCATTACTTGAAATGTGATGGTGACAACACTGGCAGTGAAAATTTGGCTACCGACTCATGGTGTCTATTTCTGATGTGGAAAATGACACTAAAGCATAGGGACGAACAGTTATTGAAAATATGACCAAAATCGTAATATAGCACAGTGCAATATCCAAATGGCAAGACCTGCAATTTTTTGATAAAGGCAAAATGTGTAGGAATGTGCCGTTATAAATGAAGCATTGCAGTGCTACAGAGATGACCTGCTCTACAAATTGTATTGTCCAGCTGTAAGGAAACTTGCTTGTTTGGTTCATATCATAGCAAAAAAATCACATAATATATATATATATTAGGGGAAAAGAAGTTAGAATAATAACCGGTCCAACTGAAACCGTGACTCATATTGCAAGCGCAATATCTGTCAAATAATTTGACGCCAAGGGTTTCTAACAAAGCAGCAGTATGTGTTGAGTAGGGGGAGTGAGATTGAGTTTGTTATTCTGTAACTGCGTCATTATCAAAACCTGCCAACAACGACAAGAATCTGTCCTGAAAACACTTCCCAACCTGCTCCAATGCTACATGAAGATGTGAACATGTTCAAAATATGCATTCTTATATTGCGTTTTTGATAATAAAGGCTTTTATATACGAGAAAGGTGGAGAAATGATATTCAAAACTATTCTCCAAGAAAAAATAGCAGTTGTGGAAATGTCAGAGTTTGTAAACAGTGACTGCAACACACTATGTGACTCACTGCATGACTCGTGTGCTCATACGAATGGCTTGGTCATCAGATTTACTGTAAACGGGTCCCACTTGGATTACCTTATGTGGGGAAATACTGGCTGGACTGACATCCTTGATGTTAAGTGATTGTAAGATTCAAAGTAATAATCGTACTTTAACGGAGGAACACATTAAAACTCAAAGACTGTGCTTTCTTTAGCTGTCACTCAGATTTTAATTACTTTGGATTGACTTTCTTCATCTCCAGACACTCTTTGTTCCAAAGCAGACAGGAGGACAGAATGGCTTCCCTCCACATGGCAGTTGTTTTTTTGATCCCTATCATTCATGTCAGACCTCTGATCCACACTAAAGAGTTACAAAAATGTCAACATGTACTCCACAGAGTTGCCCAATGCTTTACTCCCTCGAAGTGCAAGCCAGAAATTCATGGCTTTGGTCCACATGATATTCCACACGAATATTCTTCCTGCATTAACAGATTTCTTCCTGATTTTAAATGTTATGCAACATTATACAGACTTAAATAATGCTGCTGTCTGAGCGCTGAATGAGCTCATTCATCCTCCAATTATGTCTTTCAGCATAAGCCTTGGGGGCGTCATGGTCCCCAATCATCTAATATTATTTGGCAGTCACAGTGTCCTGTCTGATTTAACAGCACATACGTGTATACACATGCTACAGTTTGACAAGGTGCTAAAGGGATGGTGGGGGGGGGGTTACAGGATATTGGTGGGAGCAGAGCTACAGTGTCTGGTACTCTGGTAAATATCTGACACACACCCTAAACAAGGGATATGGAGAGAGAGAAACGCCAGACCTCTAGGAACAGATCCCCGTATTGACTGGAGGCGGGTTTACCTGTTCTGCTCTGTTGCTATTCCAAACTCTTAGCACATTTGTGTTGTGGAGGACGGTGGGTGTTTCAGGTCATTTTTACTGACTCAGTCTTAAGCTGTTTGCACTTACTAGCCAGCTCATGTTTACTGCCAAACACAGCTGCTCGGTGAGGTGGAGTTTGTGGGGTACAGTGGAACGCTGCATGAACGACAGGAAAGACACTTTCATGACAGGCTGTTAGTGTCTAATGTTTTTGTACTTTTGAAATATATCGCTTGCATTACATGGTAATGAAACTGAAAAAAAATGGTGTAACAGGTGCTGATGATACATGTGCTGATAATGTAACATGATGTACTGTAAGTGTAAGTGTCAGGAGGTCATAACCAGGGCAGCTCCTGTTGAGATATTAAAGTCAAAATCGGGTTTTAAAGACTGTGCTACAATAAATTTACTGTTTGGTCCTTTAAGCTGTGAATCCTTTGTTCCTTTGATTCAGATTTTTCCATCTGTCCACCAGATATCTGGAGCAACAACCCTCTCAACATACATGACCCAAAAAAATAAATGCACAGAGACAGACATTTAACGCAACCTGGCACTGCTCCTTTATTTTTTTCTTTTTGCTTTTCTTGTCTTTAACAAACTTAAAATGACCTCAATCTAGATGTGTCATGTCAAAACCTCAAGAAAAAAAGCCAAAAATGAAGCCCTAGCAGCTTTGTGGTAACTGTTCCATAGATGGCCCTGATCTCTGACCTCTTAGATTCATGGATCCTAAAGCAAGAGTTCAACATTTTGGGTAAAACGCTTATTTAGCTTCTCTTTGAGAACTAAATTAAAAGATTGATACCACTCTCACATCTGTCCAGTGAATGTAAGGCTAAAGCCAGTTGGTTATGCTTTGCTTGGTTTAAAGACAGGAAATGGGGAAATAGATCGCCTGGATCTGTCTGAAGGAGTCTTGTCATCACCTTGAATTTGCCAGGAGACCAGCAGTGATTTCAGAAAGTTACTGCTCCTGGCCAATAAATAGTCTGGCACATGAAACCCTGTGAAACTGCAACTTGTAATTTTTACACTTTTGTTTTTGTAGGGATTTAACAAACTACGTACAAAGTGCTGGCAAGATAGGTGTCATTTACAATGTCTCCTGTCACTCTTCAGAAGCATAATTTAAAAACAAATATTCTGAAAATAGCTTGCACAAAGAAATGTTAACTAACAAATGGCAAGAATTTGACTACATGAGGTTTATTTGTACAATATAAAACCATGCAATGCAATGTGAATACAGAAGAAACTAATGTGAATTGTCCACACAGATGTACTCTTGAAGTGTGGATGGAATATAACTGGATCAACATGTCTCCTCAATGGTTTCTGTTAGTGAAGGAAACCAGTGCACTCCAGACTGCAGGGGGACCAAAAAGCTGGGAAAGGAACAATGTTTTTGCAAATTGAAATTTTAACCTCATGCTTAGAATGAGTCACAGTTGGTTGAACTTGTCTCATGACCTCTTTTGTTTCTCTAACATTAAACATGGATGCAGCATTGAAGCAACAGTGCAGTTTAACTTAGCATCTAAAGGTAAACGTGATTCATTACCTGTAGCTTAAATAACAATGCCAATGGTATTTTTTCTTTTGTTTCTGTTTAGTTATATTTTAGGGCAGCTTATTGGACATTGTTACCACCAACAAAAATGCACTGGTGCTCGATGTAATGCTGGCATTGATTAATTGCATTCATGGATGTATTTTGTATGAATGTACAATGTATTTTGCATTGGTATTTTCCGACTGTCAACTTGGTAGTAGCCTTGGATATGCCTTTTTTAAAAGCACTGTCATGCAGTTTTTTTCCCGCCTTTTTAATCTACTGTCCTCCCAACACATTACTAAGAAATGTTATATGTTCAAGACCATTTAAAATTCTTTTACATCTGAGTCTTTATGTCCTCACTACTTTTCAACACAAAGGGACATCCTTGGCTTGTCGTGGGATTTTTACCTTCAGAGCCAGTTGGTTAGGCTACCTGTGTTTAGTATTTATGATATGCTAAGCTAAGTTAAGTTAATCAGCTACTGGTGGCATACTCATGTCGAAAGAACAGATATGAGAGTCTGTATTTATCTTCTCACGTTGGCAAGAAAGCAAATCGGCATATTTCCCACAATGTGGAACTATTTCTTTAAAGTATCACATATTTCCTTATATTCGGTGCCAGATACAAGAGCTGACCTCAAACCTGAAGCTCACAGATGAGACATGTTTCTTCCTTCCATCCCTGTAGACGTATCAGCACGATCAGCCTACATTTGCTGCTGACAGGTGAGAGCAGGTGGGAGAGCCGTGGGTGTCGTTCACTCGAGAGGTGAAATGAAAAGCCCGGGCCGATGTCGTTCTCCGTCCTCCCTCTGTTCCGATTTCTGCTCCTGCGTTGGTGTGAGTCCGCTCTCGGCTCCAAGGGCAAACAAAAAGGGAAACGGCAGCAGGTTGTCAAGGCAACACGGGAGTCACACACACACACACACACACACACAGACACACAGGTGAAGTGTGCGGTTTGCAGTGTGTACACATGCTCTGACATGTGTGGTGAATTCGTCAATGTACTTCTGTTTGCAGCGTGAGCGAGCGTTTGTAGGCTGGAGCTGAAACCTTTCACGACTTCAGCTAATGAGTGGGCATCCAAAGCAGCATGTCACGAGCTTTATTTACACAGCGCGGTCGCTTTAGTCTCACAGCTCATGTCCTATTTTAACTCATGATGTATCGGTCCCAGTATGGCCAACGTCACACCCTCAAATAGAATTTATGTTGAGATCATTTTCATGTATCTTTGTGTGTTTTTTGTCCACTGAGACTACACTGCAGAATAGCCGAATCTGTAATTCTGCAAACTTTTCTTTTGAACAGTGCTCTCTAATAAAATAACAAGACATTCATCATTAGGTCCCTCCTCCTTTTTAACCACTCACAAATGTGTCTTTGATAATCTGTCATCTCTCTTTTTTCTTTAGGCTCTCTTTCCCATGTGTCATTCATGCGTCGCTCTCCCCGAGAGCCCTGAGATAGTTTTAATGGCTGGGCGTGCCGGCGCTTCACATGCAAATGTGGGAAAAGTAACGACCAGGCAAAATCAAGGGAAAAATTCAAAACAAATGCCTAATTAGTAGCTGGGGATTCAAATGCAGCCAACAGCACCACAGCCGTTATAGCAAACAATTTTGAGAGGGGGAGTCAAGAGAGGGAGTGATATAAATGTCAGGTTTTAAAGATGTGTTAATGTGCACTTTCGGGTACAGAGAAAGCATTCATGACTGGCTGAGGGGGGTTTGTGTGTGTTAAAGCCAGCGCTCACATCTGTGTTAGTGTGTGTAGGCCTATGCAGTGTCAGCTCTTTCATATGTGTGTCTAGCTGTATGTGTTAATTAACTACGAAATGCAGAAAGCATTACCAAAGGGGAAATGGATCTGGGACAGCTCAAATGCAAACACCTTGCTTAGCCATGCAAAAGATCAGACTGACACTGTCAAGTTCAGCTTTCACTGGTAGAATTAATGATCAAAGGATTATAATCTGATCTTGGATCACAGCCGAGGATGAATTAAAGATTAATTTGCCAGATGTTAGCTGCTAAGAATGGATTAGGCAGGTATAGAAAGGTAAATATACAGAAACAGAAGGATGTACTTAAACTTAACCCTGAATCTATTTGCTTTTAAGGAAAGTAATGTGTATTCAGCCGTCTCCATTTTACACAACTGTATTAGGGAGGGAAATGCTACGCCTGTATGTTGGCAGCCCCACCAACGTCAGCAACAGACAAAACAATGTGAGTAACAAAATTAAAATGGGAAACTTTGTATATAGGCAGAGGGCATATCCCTGCAGACCCTCCAAGATCCCAATCCTAATAAACTCTCCTCTGGTCCCTGCCAAGTCTAATTTGTTCGCTCTGCTTGTGTTTCTGTAAAGAGCGATCTTGATTAAGAGACACACCCCCTCCAATGGGCAAGACCAAATCCTTATCTAACAACAAGGAAGCGAGGAAGGAACCATCAACACTGACACAAAGGGTGGGCCACTTGCAATGAGATTCAGCCATGTTTTGGTTTAAGCAGTTTTCCACCAGCTGCAGGTTCAAACATTTTAATGAATTCTTCTGTCCAGTCTCTGCCAGACTCTTTCCTTGATAACTGTCTGTACATTGAGCACTACAAAATGGATACAGATCAGGTGGTAAGAGAAGGTTTGACTCAGGATGGATGATACGCAAAAGGATCAAATGACAAGTGCCAAGAGCACTGTTTACTGATCACACTTAAGATGCATTGCATTTATGAACACTTATTTAAAAAATACAGTTTTGGTATGTAGGTGCTGAATGATATACATCATACATGATGTAGATACATTGCATACATGTGTTGCTGTATATACATGCATACTGTAGATGCCAGAATTTGTTGAAAAATAAACCCAAATTAAGTCATTTCAAATAGTTTTACATTTTAACAGCTTATACTGTTGTCTGACATGCCAAATTTATATTGTCATAAATTCTAAGTCTGGAAGAGTTTGGAAATATGTCGTTTTTGCTTTTTTTGTTTGCAGTTGACAGTTGATACTCTCTATTATTAGTTCAAGGACCCAGCTTATATTGACTTAAAGACTTTTAAAAAAGGACAAGACAGCTTGTGTGCTGTGTCCAAAGGTAAGAAAAATCTGCTTCAAAGTATCTATAAAGCTAATAGTCCAGTACACAACACTCCAACCAAATGTGTTTCGACATCAGCAGATTAAGCAAAGAAGACACAAGGTGTTAATTGGTGCCCTTGTCCCTGTTTCTACTATTTATGCTACATAAAACTAACATCTTGTGACCGTAGCTTTGTATTTAACATACAAAAATAGTACTTCCCATCAAACTGTTGGCATGTGTGTACAACGTGTGAAGCGCTGAGCAGAATGGGGCAGGTGTTACTGAATGATGAAGGAAAAAGTAGAGGCAAAAGGGGGACATCAGAAGGAGGTCATAAAATGTGGGTAGGACAAGTGGTGCTCCCGTGTTGCACTCGTCTTCCCTTCAACAGGGGTGGTCCTCTGGCTAGATAACCTCAGCCAGACAGCCGTGGGTGATAGAGATCAGATTGAGATGACAGGCTGGAGTGCTGCCCAGACACACACACACACACACACTCGCACGCACGCACACACACACACACACACACACACACACACATACATAATGAGGAGGAAATTAAAAAGGCATTCTGCAGAAAGAAAAGAAAAAATGTGTGTGTTTTTTTATTGTTTGTCAGCCTTTCACAGGAGAAAAAGAAGTAAGTAAAAACAGAAGGCTCAAAGTTCTTTTTTTTTTCTGTCCAACAAAAATGTCAACTTCCCATAACTGTCTACTGAACTTGCAGTGCCAGAGCTTTTATGCTGTTGCGCTGTGCTCCCGAAGGTAGAGTGACCCTGAGAGCTCACTGCGCTGCAACTGGAGAAAACACGTGCAAATAGACAAAACACAGGCAAATCAAGAAAACATCTTCATCAACTGGGAGTACAGGCATGGCATTGAGGAAAAATATTGCAAATATAAAAGACACAAACAGATACAGAAACGCTGCAAATAGTACAAACTACAAGGGAAATGTTTCCAGGTATGCATTTGTTGTTGCCATGGTGACTCCTGACATTGCTGATGTCACCTATCTATGAATGGTGTTCGAAAATGAGCCAACATGTAACCCTTCTGTTTATACAGCTTAACTTTCTGCAATACTTGGCTTTAATCTTGTTAGTTTCACAATCAGTGTTAAAAGTATTCAAATCCTTTACTTAATACAAAAGTTTCCAAAAAAAAAAGTCCTCCATTAAAAAAGTCCTATTTAAGTAAAAGTACATAGGTGTTTGCAGCAAAATGTGGTTAAAATATTACAGTAAAAGAACTGGTTTGGTCAATTTAACTGAAAGAAAAATACAATATATGGCACTACTAGATTATTGGTCGCATGATACTGTTGTATGTGCTGCAGTTTAAATTACTTTACAAACAGTTTTATATACAGGGGCAGCAGATACATCTGAGGGGTCTTTAGATGATTAAAGCAAGAAGTAAGAAGAATAAATAAAGCTGTGATACACAAATCAGTTTTCAATTTTTGCACTTTTTCTCTCCTTGATTTGTGGTGACATATTGGATCATTTGAGATTTTACTCAAAAGAAGCTATGTGAAAGATTTAGAAATATAATCACTATTTGGTGGAGCAACTTAGAAACATCTGAAACATGACCCGGACTACATACTTGCCTTTGTAAAATGTCAGAAATCCATGGTTTAATGTTTAACAATGTGTTGTTTTTTAAAAAGTAATTGTGAAAATCTGTTTAGTTACAGAATAAGCGCAGTTAATGTTAATCAACTGCATGTGTGAATAATAAAATAGGTTGTACTTTGCTTGTTTTGTTTACCAGTAAACAACAAATGGCCATGGACACCCTTTAAAAGTATCCACTTGGAGGATACCAACACTAGTTACGGTTGATAACTTTTCCTGTAGAGATATAATCTAGGTTTAATCTAGACATAACAGTAGGTATCCGCTGCGATGTATGAGTCATGTTGGAACAAACAGAAAACCGTTATCTCAGTTTCCAACACCACTGACAGACTGTTGACTTCATTGGCATCCTGAGTCACCAAAGCAGCACATTCAAGTTGTGGTCATCAATTTTTATTGCCCCCCATGGAAACATTTCCAATGTAATGTGTGCTATTTCGAGCTCTTTCTGTATTTGCATTGTTTTTTTTCTAAATGCTGTGCCTGTTGTTAAATTGATCATGTTTTCTTGATTTGCTTGTACTTTGTCTATTTGCAAAATGCAACAGCTTTCTCGCCTGCTTGTAGCTAATTGAGGGTGTATAAAAACAAGGATGAAAAGGTTATATTAATAAGAGTCTCAGAATGTGGTTCGGGTTCTTGTTTAATATAACAGGTTGAGACTTATTTGCTTTCCTTGGGGAGTCGTCTTGAGAAGAAATAAATATGTTTTTATGGTCTGCCCCAGGGATTAGTCTTAGACCCTTTCTTTACTGTCTGTGCACGCTGCTCTTAGATTTTATCATGCCCAACTATGACATATGTTTCCACTGTTTTGCAGATGACACACCTCTCTATTTACCCTATCAGTGACACACCACTCATTCTGCCGACAATTTTGCATGAACTGTTCCTGTGTCATCTTGTCAGCCAGTATTTGGTATATCTACAAGTATTCATGGTACCATCTATCTACCATCTTTTTCATTTCATTTTCATTTCATCTACATCTACATTCCCACTTCCATACTTTACTGTCAGGATTATACATTCATTATGGTAGTCCTTGCCAGGGTCGCATCTGAGCTGAACAAATTTATCTTGGTCTCATCTGACCACAGAATGTGCTCCCAATATTTAAGCAATTCT
Source organism: Stegastes partitus (assembly GCF_000690725.1). NCBI lineage: Eukaryota > Metazoa > Chordata > Actinopteri > Pomacentridae > Stegastes > Stegastes partitus. The sequence goes on from NW_007577793.1 coordinate 999,527, forward strand.
TTATTTTTATTTTTTTTGGACGCCATCCATGGAGGCCATTGTTATACAGTATCCTTCACATTGTCCAATCTGTCACAGAAACCCCGAAGCACTAGTCTGTTTTTCAGAGCTACACCATGTAAGTAGGGCATTGTCTGTGGTGTCATTTTAGGAGGACTGCTGCAGCCATGATTAGTGGTAGTTTGATTTGTTCTATACCACCAATTACTGCTGCAACTGTGTTTCAGCCGATTTTTAGTTGGTCACAGATCTTCCTCTATCCTTGTTCAGTGTCAGAGCTTTTAAATTTCTGTCGCAATTCTTTTCTATGCAGAGCCATGATGCATACATGTAGACACAGCACACAGGTCCAAAACTGAGAAAGTTCTGGTGTTCATGGGTCTTTTTGTAACCATGTTCATAAATTAACTGACTGGAAATCACTAGTGTCGTCTAATTTGTTGCTGTGATCACAGGTTCTTGAACTTGTATATCAGTAATCAACAGTGTTTTCACTCTTGTTGTACTGAATTTCTACTCTTGGACCTGTATTATCAATGAAATCCTGACAAACACACTACTGTTCAACTTACAAATACAACTATTGGATGCAGTTATTGATAAATAATCCAAATTTGAATAATTTGACCTTTTGCTAGTTAGAACAGTTACACAGAGAGCATTTAAAAGATTTACTGTCCCTCTTATTTCCACCCCTTCCTTTTCCCCCATCCTGCGTACAAGCAAAAACATGCAAGAGCTTGAACATGCAAAGGAATAGTTTTGTGTGGACTGCTCTGAACGATTTTCTTTGTTTCCCATTTACAGAGCCAGCTCTGTGAATGAACGCAAGATTTTTATTTATTTATTCATTTTTACACAGAATGGACAACCAGCATTGAACAGAATTGAACAAAAATCACATTAGATCAGCTTCACCATCTGTACCTTTAACTTTATATCACGAGAAAAATAACAACAAATATGTGAGTCATGTGCTCATGACTCAAAAATGTCCATTTGCGACGTGCATGTAAGTAGTGCTTTTGTGAAACATGCTCCAGATGTTGAGATTTGTCAACTGCAGCCCTAATGACATATCTTAGCCTCAGTTGGTTCATGCGAGGTTGCATTTTCATTAAAGGAAACCAACTGTCAAACCAAATTTACTTGAGATGCTTTGAGAAACCACAGTTAGCACCAAAGCAATGTTCCACCATGTGTGCAGCAGTATGTATGTCTGTGGATGACAGGTGCCCTTTGTCGGATGATTCATCACAGTGGCCAAATATCTTGTCATTGCTTCATTGATGTTATTCATGTTGGGACTTTACTGTACCTCAGGGATTCATGGACTGATGGGAGTGCTGACAGACTAAAAATGTGTAGCTCAGATTGGAATTTACGAGCAAGGGATAAACATGTAGATGCGCAATATTTTTTCCACTTAACTCCACCTTTCCGTGAGGATCTCTCCAAGCTTGTGTGAGTGTATGTGTGTGAGTGCTTCTCTTTCCCAGAGGTCATTGTCTCTGGGTCCAGACGGCTCCGACTCAGGTTCTCAGTGTGGCTTCACTAATCTGCCGTAATTATGTCTCACAGCCAGCTCACTCACAGTCACACACATACATTGACTCCTTGACTCGCTCTCGCTCTCCTCTCCTCCTTGCCTCTCTTTTCTCAGGAGAAAAGAATCGTAGCTGCTTCAGGGTAGCTGGCGTTGCATGTATGTGTGTGTGTATAAGACACGATGTTACCCATGCAGGGGGACAACCACCCTGCCACGACACAGCTCAAAGGACTCCCTTTGCAGCTTCAAGGTGAAAAAAAAATGCCTTTGTGACTCTTCGTATAGTGAAAGGGTTTTCCGATGCTAGAGTCATCTGCTGCGCACATGACACACATCTCCCCCGTCTTGCAACTGTGACGCATATCTTCCTTGTGCTTCATCCGCCATCACGCCTCGGGGTGTGTGGTGACGCAGACGCTCAGTGGGCATCCTAATTCCAGACTACCTGACTGGGTTCATAGGAGTTGAGCTTAAGGGGATCCCAACACATACAGTCTAAAGAAATTCATCTTTGACTATTTTAAATACCCAGAATGGTTATTGTTGTTAAGTTACAGATATGTAACACGAATACACAGTAATACAATAATCAACTGAGTTTTTGAAAGATTTAATTTTGTTAGGTAAGCCACTTTTCCTTGAAGTGAAAACATTATACTCCCCAACCAGACAAAAGCATCATAAACATTGACCAATCAGATGTCACAGGTACAGGTTTTAAACAATTTCTGATATGGACTAGCCATATGGACTCAGCTAAAACAAAGGTGAAAGGCAAAATGTCAGTTTTATTCATGAATCGCATTTTTATAGACTATCTTTGTGGCACAACTTAGACTTATCATAGCTGTGCAAAACCTTTTTTTCTGTGCATACCAACAGTTTGGGTGTTCTAGCTTTGGGTGTTAAAGGTTGTTTGTCCATACATCTCATCACTAACTTTGGTGACTACAGTCCTACAAATGACCAAAGCTATGAAAATTGTAGTAAACTCACATTATTATTTGACATCCGACATGTACAGTGTGAGAGAAATGTGCTACTGGACTTAGTTTCCTTTGATTTTCCTTCCTCTACTCCCCCACACGTTATATTAACTCACATTATCTCAGACATTTTTGCGTAATAGTGACATCTAATTAATTAGCTGCAGTTTCATACTGAAACAGCTGAACTTGCAACTTCACCCTCGTTGTCCTCATGAAAGGCTCCCTCTCGCCACTCCCTCTGCCTTGGGAACACATAAAGGTATATTTTTGGTTCTGCCACAAAACAAACATTTTTCATAGTACAATAAATCTAAAATAAAAAGGTAGTAACAGTATACCACAAGGACAAAAACTGTAATCACAAAGTATGTAAGTACACATTTGTATGGCAATTTTTCCCACAGTTGCAAGGCACAGTAAACAACAGCTAGGAGACAAACGCACTGATGACAGCCTCAAAGGATACCGCTGTCAGCCCACAGCATAGTTAGTGATATCAAGGTTCAATCTTGCAGTACGGATTTAAAAATGGCTTCGGCAGTCTTGCAAATAACCCCAGGTAGATAAGCCATCGAGTTAAATATAAACCATAATTTGGTTATGTCAGTTTTATTTAGTTTTGTCATTATTTAACTATACTAGAACAAAGGGTTTTCATATGAGGGTGTGCATTGCAGTACATTCTGCTCATTGTCAATCACCTGACACGCACAGAAGGAGATAAAAGTCCCCTCCAGGAAATAATCTCGCAGAAACATGCCACCTTTTCAACTTTATTGTTTTATGCAAGGCTTTTTAAGGAAGTTGATTGAACTCATTATCGGTTGTATTTTAAAAGAATGTAGTGAGCGTGTTAAGGTTTGATATTCACAGCAAAGTATACAGTGGCTATGTGGCATAAACAAGGGAATGAAAAGAAATATGATTTTAAATGACAGAATGGGAGCATGCAAGATAAGAAAACAGACATTAAATGAACTCTTGTTTAGGTAAACAATCTAAAAATAATTAACTTAATTAGATCTAACATTCAGCTGTCCCTGACTGCAACCTCTGAAAAAACAACTCTATTTAAAATCTCTGGCATCATGACTACGATACATTTTTCTAATTCATAATTGCATTTTGAACTCATTTATATTGCAGTGATGTATGTTGAAGTGAACTTTATTTAACCCCGTGACAGCGTTCATTTATTCAGAAGGCAGGTTGGCCTTACAGGACAAACCTGTTCCTTTTCAAAGAAACTCTGTAGAGCGTTTGGCCTGTGTGTCAGTGTGTGTGAACCCCACTGAGCTCATTAAACTGTTAATATCGTTGTCTTCCTCCTTACAAAACCTCAAACCTCACAAGATATTGCATGCTCAGTGGCTGAAACACACAATCCTGCGCACGCAGACACTCACTCATACGCACATACAAAGCCTCGCAAAGCTTTTCTGACTAAATGCGTGCCTGGCTGCTTGCTTAAACACACACACTCACACACAGACGCACGCACACGGCTGCAGCACAGCACTCTTATTTAAACTGATGTGAGTGCTGTCACGACATCCGACTAGTCCTATTTGTTCCACAGAAGCCTTGGCGTGAGAGAGCAGGGTCACCCCACTGGCTCTCATGCAAATCCATTCAGCACACACGCGCACACACACTCACAGACACACACACACGCGCACACTTAATAGTCCTGCAGATAAGCAAAAAGACAGAGAGAGACAGACGGGCAGGCAACCAGAGTGCCATATAGAGATTCAAGCAGAGAGAGACTGGTGGACAGGAAAACTGGGCAGACAGACAGGAAAAGAATGAAGGACAGAAGACTGACAGACACAGAGGCAAATCAACCTGAAGACATGCAGTCACACATAAGGAAAGTGTCAGATTTCATGTCCACAGTAAACAATGGCAAGACTTTAGAGCTTTCCCGAGCTCTCATTGGTGGCCTCGAATGGTAGCAAGCGGTACTGCAGCCATTTTCATTCATGCAGTATTTCAGAGGATCAGCCACTGACGGTAGGTCAAAAGGGCAAAGTATGATCAAGCTAGTTTGTCCAATGTGCCATTAAATCACAACAAGTGTTCTAAATAGCAAGATGTGGCTGTCATTTAAATCTGAGGATATCTGCGCATATTTTGGTACAAGCTCTCCAAAAAAGCGTTCATACTGTTGCAATGATGGAAAAACCCGTCTCATTCATTCACACCTGGTCAGCTGCTGCATGGAGTTGTCAGACTATTGGTTTCATAGGTTTACTAAGAAACTCCTCCTCCCAGTTCTGATGTCACAATGATGTGGGCGGGGAGAGCTTCAGATGCAGTCTGACTGTCCGACAAGCAAACTGACAAACAGTAGTTTTCTCATATTCAATGACCGCATGTGACAAGTGACTAATGTAAGGATAATATTATTATGTAATGTGTTATATAATATCAGCATCTGTCAGGGATTTTGGAATATTAAGAAAAAATAACGAAGATTAATCTAATGTACTTGCTATTCTCAGTTATGTTAGATAAGCTAATATAATGTTAGTTAGGGAGGCAGTGACTTCTGATCTTTTTTCACAAGACAAAGTACTGAAGCACTGATTTCTTGTCATGGATTTGACACCACAAAAGACAGGACCCTTTCTAAAACCATGTGATTTTTTTTCTTAATAACGCAACTTGGTTGATAATTTTTACGCATAAAATATATCACTTGTGATTGTGCGAGCAAGTGGATCGCAAACGCATTACGCGAAAAGAGATGGCTGTGATTATATATAGAGATTTCTTGGAGAAAGAAGTCATTTAGTCTTTAATTATTACAGTCATCACTGGACTACAGGTGGGGTGTTTTTGGCATTTGTTCTGATTTGTCATTTTTGGCAGTTTTCATACGTGGCTCTGACGATTCCCGCTTTTATGTAGGATTACATTTACACAAGCCGATGACAAACTGTTCAACATGTTGCATGCGCATGAACACATCAGCGGTTTGGAAATGTTTCATGAATCAGACGTGGGGTGTTCTTATTTTACTCAAAAAGGAAACAAGCAAGTGAGTAGTTGGCAAAACAGAATCAGGGAGCTACGCACAATGACGCAACATAGCAGGTGGACAAGTTCTTACATTTAGTGAGACAGTGCTTGAACAGCTGAGCATAGGGGGGACCATTTGGTAGCACCCAAAGAGAGACCAAGGAAAGCTGCTCACATCTGAATGGTGAAAGCAGTGAGTGGGATGTGCTATTTGCGTGAGAGCAGAGAAGCTTATGTCATAAAAGTTATATCATAGTAAAGACAAATGAAAGATTGTTTGTGCATGTGTTCCGATTGCCAGGCTGCACCTTTATAACTCTCTTCTTTCACTGTCAGTCACAGTTTGTGTAGCACTGGTCCTGCAGTATTTTTGTAGGGATTTTTAGTGAGTTCAACCTGCATATTTGGCCATCGGATTTGTCCCGCATAGCCTAGCCCAAATATGTCAAGCGTGACAATATTAGTCATTTCATGCCAAAAAAAGAATAGTGGGTCATATCCACCCCTCCTCCCTCTTAAATCCATGCACGCACACACAGACAGACACACACACACACACTTTCGCCTGTTGCCCCTCCCCCTCCTTCTCCTTCCTCCCTCTCTCTCTCTCTCTCTCTCTCTCTCTCTCTCTCTCTCTGTCTCTCTCTCATACACAGGCACGCAAGCACACACTCAGCATGCTTCATTATACACTTGCCCACACAGCATAGCGTGCCGGAAACAGACTCAATAGATGCCAAGCTCCCGGTCCCTGCAGGCTCACTGCCCCTAAAACACTGGATGCACCTTCACAAATTAGGTTAATTTGCTTTTGCCACAGAGACTGCCAAAATACAGTCTAGTGGTTCGACAAACAATTATGACAGGGAAATAATTAGATTATTTTTTTGTAAATTCTCTCATCAGTTAATCTCGCTGGGTTCAATAATCAGACCAGCTGAAGTGAAATAGATATGAGCTATATTAAAAATAATGATATAATTTTAATATATGCAATCAGGCTATTCTGAAAATGGACTTGGAAAAACATCCAAAGCTTTTACTCTCATAAACTTTCTAGGGTACATGAGAAAATGACAACTGTGGTACTTTCCTTATTTTTATGCCCTTGCCACGGGGGTATTTGAGGATATGACCAGCTTCAGAGAGGGTAAGAGGGAGTGAGGCAGAAAAAGGAGGGGGTGTTCCTCTCCTTCCTCTTTAGCACAGTACGCTAAGAGGTTCATTGTCTCTGACTGAGTGCAACATTTTTTTTTTTCTTTTGTCACGTTCACCAATTTCTTTCTGCTGCGGAGGCAGATAAACACGCACGGAAGGGAAGGTAGGCTAGACTTGAGTGGGCGAGTGCAATTTGCATCAGAGCAACTGAGTCTGCACGATTCATTGATGACTCCATAAATAGCACGACATGCATCCCAAATGAAATAATGCCAAAGATCTCAATCTCTCTCACTTACTCTCTTGTTCTCTACTAGGGTAAAGGTAACATTCACACGCAGGTTCCCTTCATCAGTCATACAAAAATGAGAGCAATAATATCACATGAAAAAGCAAAAATGTCTGTCTAAAGACATTTGTTAAACAAACCATTACCATGAAACGATTGGTTCTGTAAAAGCCCCTGCGGGAATGTCTGGCCGCTATTTCACATTAGTTCTGAGGCAATGAATTGAATGCACACAACCCAAACAGAGCATGGAGTGTGACCTGTGCATGCAAGCATTCAAAGCTCATATAATGTGACTTCATGGCATTGTATGTCTGCATCTCACAGTTTTTTTTATTCTGTGCAGTTCTTGAAAACGTCTGATATTTTGGAAAGTATACCAGCTGAGCTGCATCAGGGATGTGTAAAGATGCAAGAGAAGATCCATATCAGTTTAATCTTCCTGTATCTTAATAATCACCTTTACCTCTTTCATTAATTTTGTTATTGCAGTCACATAGCCACAGGAATGCCACTGGTCTGTTTGCGTCAATCAGGGCCCTTCCTGCCATGTAAAGCCTCCAGCTGGCAAAGCTTAAAATTGAAGTGATGAACATTTCCAACTGAAGTTTCCATCCCCTGAGACTGAAACAACTGGTTAACTGTTGATCAAGAGGTTAAGATGAAAAGCTTCACACCAATTCCCCGACCATGTCTGTGTGTATTTCACTCTCTAACTGTTCTTAAAGGCAATTTTCTCACTGTATCCCCCTTCATTAGGCACCAAGTGGCTGTCTTCCTTTCATCTTAAAATTCCCTTTGTTGAGTGATAATTTAGTTTCTATCTATCTATCTATCTATCTATCTATCTATCTATCTAGATAAACTGTTGGGGGCCTGTCATATATAATTATCGATACAGTAATTGACTACTTTAAGAAAGTGTGGTGGCTAGTGCTTTTATTTTGATGGTGCTCTCCCTGGCTAACTTTATCAGAAGTTCTGCACTGCGTCGCTACGTCAAAATGTTACGTCGTAGCCATAGCAACAAACAGAGCACGACTTACGCCAGTGAATATGTCACTTTTTTGTGACAATTTTCGCCTTCGTCCCGACAGAATTATTGATAATGGGTAGGTGGAGGTTTGTTCTGTTTACAGTCCGAGACAAGTTAGTACAACAAGGCTTCATTGTCGTTTGACAGCTGCAGCTGCAGTGATACACGTTTGGTTGCTGGAGCGAGCGCATTGATTTGTTTACGATACTTTTTGAGATTAGCGTAAATTCATTTCTGTTCGCTTCAGGTCCTTCTGCGTACATAGTTACACTCACACATGGTCCCTCATTATTTGGACCTTTAGTAGTCTCGCAGTTTAGAGTTTTGAAAAGCTACAGTTTGCTAGAGTTTGCTAATCCCGTAACCAAACATTTTGGACACAGTAGCCTTCGCATTGCTATGCTAATTTAGCATTTAGAATGCGTCTGTCGTTATTAGTAATTAATTTGAGCTATTCAGTTTTTATTATCTCATTTGACTGATTGTATTATAGATGATCCTTAATGCTATCTGTTGCAGTAGCACATTCAGACTCTGGCTCTGCGCTTGGAGTCGTAGGAATGTTGCAGAATTCACTTTGGATCAATCAAACGCCTCCCTGATCCTATTGTGTGATTGTTCACAGTGTAAACATCCAAAACTTTTGCATCGCACTGTTTGTAATGTTGAAATGCTTCCCTGGCATGTGTGTGCGCACCTGCAAGCCATTATTATAAATTGTTATGTATCTGATTTGGATGTTCCCAAAATCAGCAGGTTTGGACTGTATTGTGTGTAAAACATACAAACATATGCTTTGATCTTGTCAGAGAACAGTTTTCTGACTATTGTCAGTTACCCATATTACTATTACTATTAAACTTACTGTAATTAAGTTTAGGCAGGAAGCCTGTCTATATGCTAAATACTGCTATAATAAACCTAATTTTGTTGTACTCCTTAAAGAAACAGGTATATTTATGGAGTAATAAAATGTTTTATTTTATGTCCTTGTGCATCCGTCAGGATGAGGTTTATTAGTGAAATGTCTTCTTCGTGGGTACTCTCTTTCTTAGTAGCCAAATGCCTTCTGCCCCTAAGTGCTTATCTTTGTGCTTGAGCCAAACTGTGGGTCCTCATGATTTTATGTGTTCGTGTATGTTTCCTCTCACGATTCAGGCATGCGTCCATGCAGAATAGATGAGTTTATGAACAGCTTGCCTCTCTCACATTAGACTGATTAATAGTTCAATCAGGGCTAAAACGGACAAAATGTCACAAGGGAACAGTTGTCATGCAAAATCAGCCCTTTTATATCTATGTCCATCTAAAAGGATAGGCCTGCTTAATGCTGTCACAGGGCGTTACTAATTTATCTGTGTTGTGTGAGGCAGCGATTGAGGATCTCGACTGTGTTTAAATGCAGAGCCTAGAGACAGTTGGGGGGCAATCAGGCTATTAGCGTGCGTGAGCATGAAGCCAGCTCTTTGATTGGGCAAGGTTTGTGTGTCTGCACTGGCGTGTGAGTGTAAAAGAGGCAGAGGGAGTGCCTGTGCTTGTTTACATGCTAATGCTTAAACGTTTTAGTATGTGCATCAAGGCTGACCTGCCTGTCTTTGCATGACTTCTTAGATTGTATTTAGCTGGGTGTGAGTCTGTGTGCATTGTTCTAGTGGCCAACCCTTGTGTGTCTATGCTGTACATTTTCCCCTGTGTCCTCTCAGTCTATTTCTGTCTGATGGTCTGCGAGGGCATTTAATGTCTGGCATGCAGGCGTGCACAGAGGACCATCTGATAGTAGTGACCTCTGGCCCTAACGTACCCAGAGGTAATTAATCTGAAGTAAAGTGTTGAGTTGACATGTTGGTTTCCCGTCACTAATGGTGAATTGACAGATAAATGCCCTAAGCACTTGCACACACAGATAGACAGACAGAGGCCGGGTTAGGCTTGCATTACCGTTCTCCTCACACAACCTCCTGCACTCGTGGCCGCATTACTAACAACACCTCAGTGGTTACTATTACACTCCAAGGGAAACACTCTCCTTGTTAGCAGCATCTACAAAAACTGAGACAGGAGGGCGCACAATTAATGTTCTTTCACAACACATTGCACAATTAAACCTGTATCACCTTCATGAATAATTAACGCAATTATGCACAGAAGTAGCTATTAGAACTTTGTTTTGTGGAAAGTTGCTGCCCTTGAAGGTTGACTGAGTCCTTGTGTTGCACTGCAGCAGGAGGAGAGGCTAATGTATGGCTGTGAAGTCAAAATACCTTCAGCTGTGAAATGCCGTAATCTACAGTCTGTAAGCTTAATGCCATAAGCTTGACTGATTAATCTATTGAATAGAGTGTACGGCAAATGGGTTTAATATGGTGGACATCACGCTAAGGGATTTACCCTTACATTAACCTCAAAGGCAAAGTGCTATTCATCAGTTTAAAAGTACCACCCACTTTTATCCTGAAAAGAGTACTCAATTTCCTGGGTAACATTGAGTAGAGCAGAGTGTGTGAGTGTCAGAGTGAACGATTGTCATATAACTTTCAAGGTTTTATTTTTGTACTGATGAATAAATGTGTTTTTGGTGTATTTTTGGAAGCTACCACTGTTGGCCATTATCCTGAATCATAAATCATGGTGGATTCAGAACACAAGTATGAAAAACACACAATAGTTACTTCGTCAGATCTCAGAAGTTCACAAACAATACCTCAGAAATTGACAATATATTCAATAATTTGCATTTCTTCCTTACGAGCTCAACCAGCAAAATTTACCACCAACAATTTTGATAATGTAGTGCCAAACATTCACTTGTCTCATATCTCTAAATGTAATGCTGTGCTGGTTTTCTCTGCTTAATTGCAAATTGATGACTTTGACCTGTTGGTCAAAACAAGTAATTTGACGATGTTGCCAAGGCTTTGGAAATTTGTGAGATGTTTTTCACTATTTTCTGACAAATGAAATGATTATTCTTTTCATTAAAAACAACATAACTGAAAGATTAGTCAGTATTGTATAGTATAGGTGTTAGCTGCAGCACCAAATGAATATCTGCAGTACATACAACATGCAGCCGTTCCCAGTGTAGCTAATTCTGCTTCTGCTTGTTTCTAGGAGACAAAGAAGGATCTATGGAGGCAGAGCAGGTGGAGGAGTAGGAAATTAAGGTTGTTCACCACTGTCCTCCTCTCTACCCACTGCCAGAGGGGATAAAAAAGGTAAGCGCATATATGGTAACATACAGTATGTTACATTTCAAAGCAGCATGCTAATGAAAGACCATACTGACACAACATATGCTGTTAACAAATGTGTTTATTTTTTACAACCCAGAAATATGAATGTGTTGAAAACACATTTGTTACATGCTGATGAGTGTTTCCACACTGCACCCTCTCCATATGCTGCAGTAATCCATATGATTTGAATAAGAAATGGGACAATGTCTCCTCTTTTAATCTTCCATCTGTTTCACGACGAAGCACACAGAGAGTAACATGGCAATGATGGCGTGTTGCTTTATATCCTTGTCAATGTCAGGTGGCAGTTGCATATTCCCATATGATGTGCCATATGGTATGAATGTAAAATCAGGGAATATCTCTTGCTTTTCCCTTTTAAACAGAAATCACATAGTGTATCAGGTATAGCAAAATATTCTGTGTCTGGCAAAGAACATTTTTATCTCTAAATGTTTTTTCAGTAATTATTAAGTCTTATTTATAAGCTGATGCCAGTGCTTTATCATCAAAAAAAAGCATGTACTGCTGACATATAAAGCAAAGTAATTAGACTAAGAAAATGTTTTGGCCACTGGTCATAAGCAGCAGTTTTATTTTCCATTCTGACTGCCAATAAACAAGGTAAAAGAGTGTTTTCTACCTTGGTTCAAAGTTGGCAAAGATGATTGATTTCTCATGTCGGTTGGAAACCCAGTCAGTTTGGCGCCATTTCCACCTACTGTAGTAACCTTTGTACAATCAGCTCTTCACATTAGAACAGCAGAATATTCCAAACATGGCACCTGGTTGGTAATGAGAGGGACCCCTGCACCTGGTTCTCTATATCTGCGCCTTTCAAAAGTCTCCATTTTTATATACTTTACCTGGCACTGGTTGGGCCTTAAAATATTTTTATGACATTTAAAGATATTTTTATTATATTATATTTATGATACTATGTTTACAATTGTGACTGATGGCATGGTTAGCTTCTACTTTTCCCAACCTGTAAAGACTTTTCCCCCTACATTACATTGCCTTAGTGTGTAACTGATAATTCACTACCACTTGAGATAAGTTAAACAGATCTAGATGTGACTCGTCCTGTGAACAATTTGATGGGGTATTTCTATGATATATAACGCCTCTGCTCTTTGTCTCTAAAGGTTAATAATTTCAAACCACTTCCACATTATTAAAGTCACTCCATTTATGGGACAAATACTTCCACAAGGGAAACAACAGAGAAGTTAGTTTTAGTTTTAGAGATGTGTATTGCTGCTGTACTATCATAAATGAGTCAGCATGTTGCAAAATTTGTTGATATTATAATCTGACATGCTTTTATTGCATTAATTAGAGCAGCTCTGTATGATTTGAATCACCACTCTGTTGGTTACACAATATATAATAAAAATGTTACCTCATTTGTAATCCATTTGAATTACCCTTGAAATCTTATCGGTAACATTCATCATTTATGACCCACTGGACATAGATGATGTAGTGCAGCAGGCCCATAGTAGTAAGATTAATCTATGAGACTGTTCTTTATCTCTCTGTGCTCTGCCCTCTCTTCCTGTTTGCTGTCTCAGTTCCTCTGTCTGGTGCTCTCTAGTAATTTCTGGAATTTCTCATTGAGGCCAGTAGATGGCTGCGGACAATACATGTCCTTATATTATGTGAGAGTGGCCATTCCATACCCATGTGCATACAAAATCCCTCAGCTACCCTCAAAAGTCTCCCATAGACACACCCATGCAGGCACAGTGTACAAACACACAGTGAGTTCTTTCCTCCATCCATTTGTCCATCTATCTTTCCGCCTGCCGCTACTGCACCATGGCCAACAGAGTCAAATGGGAATCCATTTTATTTATTGATTTCTGTGGTGGGCATCCATCTCTCCCCAGTGTATATGTGTGTGTTTGTGTGTGTGTGTGTGTGTGCACATTTCTGCCCTTCTGTTTATGATTTGTCACAAGGGGCATGTGATAACCAGACATAGAGCAAAGGAAAGAGAGACAATAACAAAGAATGAGAGAGGGAGGGGATAGACTGGTATTTGGCCCATCTGGTTCAGTCTCAGGATCCACCTCCCTCCCTTCCTCCCTCCCCATTTTCCTCCCTCTGTCATCTACTCAGATTCCAATAGGTCCGTAAAATAGAGGATGTTCTGAGCTTAGCCCCCCACTGAGTGCACTTCAGCACCATTTATCGGAGGAGGCTTAGGTGGCTGGGGGCGAGCAGAGAACAAAAAACAACAGAGGCAGTGTGCGTTGCAAGCTCAAAGCTGTGGGCAGCACCATGTGCACTAGTCGGCGTGGGAGGCAAAGAGGAGGTGGTGTACTAACAGGCCCATTTAAGTGCTGTTAATCCTGGTGTGCTGGGAGAGGGCTGGCACCAAGGTTTAATGGTGGGCTGCTGAGAAGGCGAACGCTGCGGTTACGCACGCACACACACACACACACACAACATGCCTTCCACCCACACACTCGGGCACTGAAGCACATGCACTTGCCCTTAACTTTCATGCCAACAGTATGTTTATTGTAAGTGTGGACTCACAGGGATGCAACTCAAATACAGCCACAGGTACACACACACACACACACACACACACACAAAAATCATTGAAACACAGTTTCTGTATGAAGCAGACGGCATTAGACAGGGTTTGACACCATCAACTACCAGCATGGGTTTTCTTTTCATGTGGGTTTTCTCTCACACTTCAGAAACGTGCAGGTTGCATGGGTTGGAAAGTCCTAATTTTCCAGTGGGAATCTTTGTTAACCCTGTAACATTTGCTCAGGGCATTTACAGTCACATAGTTTTGTTTGAGCAGCCACCCACATTTATTCTATGAAAGGATTAACAAATGTTGAACCAAAAATCTTTGTAATCATCAAACAAGGGCATAAATCTCTTGCAACTTCCCTTTGAATTAATTACTGAGGTGAGGTTAATGGAAGAGGAAAGAACATTTTTTCTTTTTGTTTCATATTTCTGTGGTGCAAAACCAACCATCCTCAAACAGTGCAGAACTTTGTTTGACTTCAATTTCTACATGGGAACTTAAGATGCGGTATTTGTAGTTTAGTTCAAATATGCTGAGAATGCATGCTGCTTTTCGGTTTCACCCTGTGTCATGTGAATAAGTCTCACTTCCCCTCAGTCTCTCTTTTTGTCTTCCTCAAGGGCACATTAGCAATTATTATTCAGGGATCAGAGAGCACTACTCCCCTCTTTCACTGATTGTCTTGGAATTGAAAATTGCCTCTCTAAGCAGGTCTGAGTTGATTTTGGTTGGCGTATTGCTACAGGTAAGGGCTGGAAAATGAAATATGATCCAGGAAATTACGTTTGTTGAAAACGTCAATTAATTTAAAGGTTTATCAGACGATAGTACACTGGTCAGAAGTTTATGTTACTTTAAGACAAGGATTTAGTGCTCAAAAATGAAAAATGATCATGACAGCGCCCATGATTTCCTCTTTTTTTTGGCTGCCATGAAGTAAACAGTAGTATTGCAGGCCTGAACATGGCATAACTCTTTGTCCTTTGGCACCCCCAAATCAAAGGTTTTTCACTCCATCCTTGTTTGGCAGGATTTTCTCCAAGTTGTCAAAGTGACACTTTAACTTGAAGACGTGTTCCCTGTTTCCTGGCACGGTGTTCTAGTCCAAATGCGACTGAAGGATTAGTTGTTTTCAGTGCAGCACCCAGCAGAGTACACCACAGCCTTTTTACGCAGCCGCTGAACACCTCTTGTTCTCCACAAGGTGCTGATACTACCTATTCACTCCTCAAGTGTCACCGTCTGAGAGGAGCTCAAACACACAGTGTAACAGGACAAGACGTTCACCTCCAAAAGAGAAGGAAGCACAGTGAGAGAGAGAGAGAGAGAGAGAGAAAGAGAGACAGACAGAAGAAGCAAGAAAAACAAGTAGAGAAAGGAGGGACAATACTGCGTGTTAACTTCTGAAATGTTATGGTCTGTGAAGAGCTCTGAAACACAATGTAACAGGACAAGACGTTCACTTTTAGAGATAATTAAGGAGCGAGTGGAGTGCAGTGAATGCAGAGCGAGAGAATAGTGAGCACGGGGAGCAGGGAGATGAGTGAAAGATTTTCTCTTTTGTTTTCTTCAGACACAGTCGGTGAGGAGACAGACTGAAAATGAAGACACTTTGTCATCCTCACGTACATAGAGATGCACATGTGAGCACACAAACACACCCAGCTTTCTTCTCGTGCTGTTTAGCCGTTCCTCCATTTCCTTTCATAACACCAGACGTACACATTACCAACATAACAGGAGATCATAGACAAAACATTGGTGCTTAAAAAAGGTTGTGTTTACTTACCCCCCCTCCATCCACACACATGCACACTGCACGCCACGGCATGCATCCACTACCTGTCAGGCTCTAGTTTATTCATAATTCAAGAGGGCCTGAGTTTTGTTAGTGAGCGCATTCACATTATAGTGTGTTTCGGCCTAAGGCTGCCATCCCTACTCCAGAGTCTCAGCAACATACTTGCTACTTTTCCCTCATTCTTTGTTATCTCTCACTCTGTCTCCATGTGTGTGGCTTTACATTGATATCTCACAGAGCAGAAACACTGCATGCGTCGCTGTTGGGCCTGTGACTGGTTTGGCTCCCTGTCACTGCTCTCTGTAAAGTAGGCCTGTAGGCAAAACTGTATGGAGTTTTGGAAACCCATGTGTGTGTGTGCATTCATAGCTTTGTGAGAACAGTTTGAGTTTTACTCCTTGAGAGTAAGAATATTTCTGTAATATTACCGAGTGTCACTTCAAATACTTGATATTAAGGTGAACCCTACATAATGACTATGTGTAAGAAAAGCAGCAGCTTCAGTCCTCTGTTACACAGAATGCAATTGAGGTGCAATATTCAGTTTCGGGGATTCATGTTCTGGCACTTCTCACAGCCTGATACACGCTGTGTAGTTATGTGGATAAAAAGGCAGATATTATAATTGAAATTTAAAACAGGAACCTTATTAGTTTACTTTAAAGCAACAAACTGTGAATCTGATCGTGGTTTTCCAGGTTTCTTAGTTATAGATACCTAAACAGGTGTTGTGGAATTTCACTTTAATGTTAGGATTTTTCCTTTTTCTGCACTGAAAGCAGAAACACAATCACATCTGAGTTGTATGATACCTGTGACAGCCACTGATCCACATGGGGTATTACTGGTGTGGAGAACAGACCTGCTGATGTTATCAACTGTGATCAGTCTTTGCTGTGGCCACACTGCCCTCTGTGTGTAATTGAACAGGAACAAAAGAGACAAGTTTGGTACACGACTGCTCATCTTTATTGCATATTGGAAGTTTGCAATGAGTGTTGCACAAACTTAAAAAAGCTTCCCAACCTTTTACTCAAACTGCTTTATATTTGTATGACTGATTTTTTTTTTAGTTTTTGCTTTGAGACTTATATCAAACTTTTAGCTCTTTTTAAACTCAAATTTCTAAAACTCTTGTTGAAAACTTATCATTCTTTTTACAACGATGCAATAACATCACGTTTCAAGCTGACTTGCACTGTGTGAACCACATTTCATGTATCCAATGTCGGAAAAAAAATAGTATGGTTTTGGCGATGGGCTTGAATTTGTTATGGTTAAGTTTTAGACAAAGCTTTCTTCCAGTATGGGTCCTTACTGGTATAATGGTGAGCTGCATCTAAGCGGTCGTGATGGTCTGTGTGATGTAAATTTTAACATCCAGATTTGCCTACAAGTGTGTATGCAGGGACCTCCTGTGCAGTCAAACTTGAACATTTTCTGCTATATCTGTTTGTTTGCCATCGTTCAGCTGCTCTTTTTTTCACAAGTCACAAACAGCTGAGCAAAAGTCATTCAGCACCTACTTGAGTGGGACAATCCTACAAACATTCACAAAGCAGTTGTAAAAAGAAAAACAATCAGGGAAGCAGGGCAATGCAAAAGAGCTGAGACATTTTAATATAGTCTAGAATCTATAGTGTTGTCTGGCAACTTGATTGTTGAAGTTTTAACAGTATCATAGAGCATTAGATTGTTTTCTTGATCCCACTACCACTGCATTTCTGACCATTACTGCCCACACCTGCAAATTTTCTATTTATGCCCACATAATATCTAGTAGAGTTTCACTGACTTTTGCCTTTTCATTTCCCACAGGGTAAACACATTGTTTTACTGTGTAGTGTTAATATAGAGACACCTACCTGTTGGTAATGATGTAATGAAATTACAGTTTAATTCATGAGCATTACAGTTGGCATGATCCAGTGCAAAAAGTAGACATTTTGCACATTTCCTAATAGTATCTTTTTAAATATGTGCAGCAAGAGGTGCTTTATCTTTGAAGGAGAGATCACTTTAACTGGGGAGAGCGGAGCAGGTAAAGTGTGTCACCTCATTTCAGAAGCAGTAGATTTGGGCCTGTTGTATGTGAGTACTTTTCACATTTGCCACCACAAAGTCCAATTTGTTTCACTCTCATGGAAAATTGATCTAAATGCCAAACTTGCCTTGCTTTCCTTTTGTATTGCAAAAACTATAATCTCTTTTCAACTTCATTTGTTGACTCCGTCCTTCTGGTTATTGCTGAATCCCTGGATCTGCAGTCCATTTTTTTGACTGCCTGCTCCCACCTGATCAATGTTAAAACCACCTGCTTCTTCGAGATTTGCGTGCAATATGAATACAGTCTTCTACTCTCTGACGCTGGTCAGTAGACACCACTTCATGCTTACTTTTTCTTCTACTAAAAATTGACACTTAGATGATGCCCGCTGTGTCTGATGCCAACTTCTCTCCCTCTTTATCTTTGTCAATGCGAAGGTGTAAATCGAGCCTCTGTCACGTCTTTTCGTGCCTCTGACTATTGACTGTCCAACCGAGGGCTCTCAACTGCTCTTGCTCTCCTTCTCTTTTAATCCATCCATCCATTTTTAATGTGAGCATGGCAAAGTCTTCTAAAGAAAAAGAGGAGACCCAAGCCACGTGTCCCAGTAAATTACACCATGCTACACGTCTCTCCTGTTTTCTGCTTCCTTTCTCTGTCTCACTTTTTTCTCTCTCGTCCCCTCAGTTCTCCTCTCCTTGAATAATGGATAGTTTCAAACCAGGATCCCTCCTCCCTCTTTTCCTGATCCTCCTCCTCCTCAGTAGTACTTGAGGAGGTCGCTGGGTAATGGTAGCCCATGCGTTGTCTGTTCACTCTAATCAGCGTATCTCAGACCTGCTCCCTTCCTCCTCCTCCCTCTTCATCATCTTCCTCCCTCTTCCTCCTCTGTCTGTTTTTCCTGTTCCACCCTCACCTTTTCTGCCCTTTTCAGTCTGTTTTCTTAAATCTAGGGAACGAGAGAGAAATTAATTTGGGGGGAGGGGGTGGAGGGTGTTCATCAGGTGAATGCTGATCTGCCATAATGACTGAGAGACAGCAGGGGGATTTTAGTGCAATATTGTCACGGGTGTTGTGTGGGACCGGGTAATACAAAGTGACAATATTGCATGATAATCCACAGGTCATTACAAGGTCAGTGTTGCTTTTATGAAACAGTTGCCATGCCGACCACTGCGGAAGTTGTTTTTGAAAGATACACGTCAGGTGTTCACCCAGTCAGTCCATGAATTCAGATATGCTTAAAATATTATTGTAAGTGTTTATTGTGTACCACTGTCCATATTGTTGTTTGATAAAACTGCCTTTATCCTGTACATGTCACATCAGGAGGCCTCAGGTTACATCTGAGCATTATCGCATAAAAACCATGTTCAATATTAAGACCATAGGTTTTTTTAAGACCAAGTTTTTACACTGATTATTCAACATTAAACAGGGTAATTCAAAGGCAAAGAGACAGAATTTTGTCATTGATAGCTGTCTCAGTGGACCATTTTGATGTTCCCAAAAATGTTTTATACTTTCAGCGAGGGGTGTGAATTTCACATAGTGAGAACTGGAAAATTTTGCTCTTTTCTATTTACTACTGTTACTAACATTCCTCATAATTTCATGGTGTCATTTTGCTTTCTGCTACTTGCACAAATGAATACTGCTACTCCTGGTATATTTTGTGGTTGCCAATAGCAGATCTTTCTATTCATTCTAGTAAATCTCAATAACTGAGGCACAGATTGCTCATACCTAATACTGCATGAGAATAGCATTTTCTTGTGAAAAATCATTTACTTTAACATGCTTGTGAGTGCAAAATGCGGCCACTGGTGATGTAAACAGGCTCAGAATGGGCCTTTTGGAGGGTTAACAGTAAGAATGATTGTCCTTCAGTGAGGTAGGCAGGGAGTGTGTGTCGCCTTATTTTATATAAGTTGCATTTTTGACCATCTTATACATAAAAATATCCATTATGCTTGAGTAAGTGGAACCCCAACTCACAATACTAGCTAATTCGTATTATTTTTGGTGTTTGTGATTTTCCTTTGGCACTGGCAGTAAAAACTTCTCTCTACAAAAAAAAAAAAACCCTGGTACAGTTGTTTGTATAGCCAAATTCACTTCCTCTCTATTTTACTCATTCATAAGCACAATGTACTTAGATTAAACAAAGAGTTAGACACTTCAGGCGGCACACTCGTTTTCTCTTGCTCGAGAAGGTTAAATGAGGCTACATTTGCTTTGCTCCACTGACTGTCATCTAGTCAGACAGAATGTCATTCCACCTGGTTTAAACTGCAAATGAAGAACACAAAAGAGGGCTAAATTATAAGAAGGTACGGGTTCACTGACTAACTCTGCAGCAACTAAAGCTGGAAAACGCTCAGATACGCAGGAAGGCAGACACAAAGCTCAGCCGTGGTGTTACCTCCTCTGGCCTCTCTCAGCTTAGTGTGCCGTGCCATGTCGTGCCGAGCCGTGTGTTGTGATGCGTGTTCTAGTGGGGCTAACGGAAGCACATGTGTTGTCTGCTAACTCTGATTAATGTAACAGACTATACTCCCCCTACTCTCTCTGGCTCTTTTTTTTTTTTTTTTTTTTACTGGCTGCCCTGCTGTCCTGCCTTCACCTCTTATGTCTGCATTCTGTCTGTGGCGCAAACCTGAGCCCTGAGAAAAAGAGAGAGTCATTAAATTGTGTGTGATACAGTGCTTCTCTTGTACTGCACTGGAGTCTATAAAATAAACAATTTAGAGGGTAAAATGGTAAAGAAAAAAAAAAGACAAAAAACAAAAAAACCCCACCAGATGCAAGGCTCAGGACAGCTCAAATGTCTGGAACTATATTAGCATTCTGCTGGCTGTGTGGTTTTGCAGAGCTGCTGTAACATTATATTCCCAGTTGAGGAGCATATAGTGCAGCAGGGGTAACTTGTTTCAAATTAGTAATTCACTTAATTGGGTTGCAGCATTAAAGTTTTAATGATGTGTAGATTGGTTGGCACTAACAGTGTTAACATAAAGTCAGTGCAGCATCCCCATCTGTAGCATAATTGCTAAAAAAAAAAAGCACTGCACAAAAAGGTTTGGTGTGCAGTTTAGAATGACTGGAAAATATCTTATTATGTAAACCTTACTAACTTCTTCTCGTTATTTAAGCCCCTTTCATGCATGCACCCTTTTCCGTGAATGCCTCAGCTTCATGTATGAATGAACTTTAGTCACTTTTTTGTAAAAGTTGTGCCAGCAATCTTACTAGGCTGGAAATAATGACACTTCTTTATTATGTTCAATACAGAACAAGTCTAAACTCGCTATCACAATAATGGACAGGCATGCACGACTTAGAAGCACACAATGGTGCTTCAAGTTGTGTGATTTAAAGGAAAGCTTTTTCAACATTTGAACACCTACCAGAAGCGCTTAATACACAGTTTGTGTGCCCATATAACAACACACCTTTCATTGCTCTACAACTTTAAATCTGTTAGGCTGCAAAATAAAGTGGCCATGAATAAAAAAACTACTGTAATGAAAACAGACACTAATAGCTTAGAATAATGATAATAGTAATGAATGTCGTGCAAGTTTTTTTTTTCCCCCATCAAGACATTATGAGCTTAAGTTTGTTGCTGCTAGCTGTTTAGGTCTATATCCTCTGACTGTATTAAATACCTGCAACATCAGACAGTTATAGGATCCATATAGGATCTCTAAAGGGAGAGAGAGCTGCACGCATTTGCGCAAGTAGAACAACAGTGGCGGTCATTAATTTCTTGTAATTGTATATTATCGCAGACAAAACAAGGAGGGCAGATCAGTCCACGCCACTGTCCAATGGCAAATCACAATGTGTAGCTTGTCAGAAAGCTGGGCTGAGCTGACACACACAGAATTGCAGTTTAATTTGTTGCTTTCAGCTATTTAGGACTATTTACTTTATTTAATAAATACTTTCAGCGTCAGACAGCAGCAGGATCAATACGAGTGTCTCCACTTTGAGAGAGTTGAGCACAGTTACGTACGGAGCAACAGCAGTAATTTATTAGTCACTTAGAATTCTAAGTTATCCCTGACATGGAGACAGGATCAATCAGTGTCTACCAGCCAGTCACACTGTGTACTTCTCTTCACATCAGACGGGTGAGCTGTCACGCACAGAGTCGCAGTTTATCAGCCACAGTTGAATAATTTATTAATGTCTTAGCCTGAGGATGGCCACATCCTCAGGTTAAGACATTCATGAGCTTTCATCTGACTATTTAAGAAATCAGAGATAAACTGGGCTGCTACTTATTTGGACACTTTGATAAGCTGCTATTAGTTTAGATGTAGTCCATTATTGCATTGTTATGCATTATACATCACATGATGTATTGTCTAATCTCCCGTGAATGACACACATTGTCTGTGAACCATGGCTCTTTCTGACACAGTGGGGGGCGTCTCTGCATGAAGCCACAAGGAAAATGAACAGAAAAGGGACCTATGACTGAATGATAGAAAGTTGTGCCCTAAACTGTTTGATGAAGTCAGTAATATTCCTTATTCCATGTCTGAAAAGGGATTTAGTCTGAAGTTAATAGTATTTTGGTGAATCTTGTTTACTCTTGACCCTGAACTGATCATATGTTAGCAAGCTAATGATGTTACTTTATTGGTTCAGTTGGTCTCTTGGTTTTGTTGCAGTCACACCTTGTAGCTACAGCATAAAAATGTTTTGTTACATTTGTTATTTCTGTCAGAATTTATTTGACCCAATTTAAATTTCCTAATGTATAAATTTACACAGTAAAGGTCGTATACAACAAGGCTCAATTTGAACTTACAGCAGGTGCCACTGGCTCTAGGTCACCTATACTGACCTGGAGGTGTATAACTGACATTGTGCCATATTAGTGCCCTTGGTAACTAAATGAAGCATCCCTTTGCAGTGCCCCGTATTGGGAGCATAAGAAGCTTCTTAGCCACAGTAGATGCAGTTCCCAGTCAAGTCTGGAGTCGAAGCTCATTTAAAAAGTATAATACATTGAGACAAGTGGGCTGATTGGTTGACTCCCACACAACCAAAACCTCCACGAACACATGGAACAAAATGGACCCAGCCAGACCTCTGCCTGCTGCCTGTTCCTTGGGCTAGTTGTTTGTTGTGTGTGCCGTGCCGTGCCATGCCGTGCTGTGCCTCGCCCAGTGTTTGTATGTGATGTGATGCGTAGCCAAGTGCTGGTCGAGGCAGCCATAGGTGATTCTTTCCCTGCCACTGCCCTTTCCCTGCTTCCACGCACTGGAGCAATAGAGGTGGGCAACCAGGGAGACGGGGATTGGAAAGCCAAGGAAAGAGAAGATATGCAAACACGGGGGGGGCTGCAGTCATGCAAAGAATCCTCACTTTCTGATTGTTCCTATGGTTTTTTTTTTTTTTTTTTTATAACCCCACTGGCTTAATCATGCCTCCAAAAGAACGTTCCCTCCTGTGTCTGCTCTCCTAACTTTGTCCTGGCTTTCTTGTGATTGTTGCTGATCAGTTTAACTTTTATACATGTAGGGGTCTGACTGTGGATTCCTCACTGTTACTTTTCCATACAGACACGCACAGCTGTGACACTGGCCTCTTCATGTACTTTGATTCGTTCAGTATGCCCCTGATCCGTCTGGCCACTCCCTTTTCTATTCTGCTACTCACACACCTCTTGCCTCCCCCTCCTGCACTTCCCTCCATCCCTTGTGACTTCTGCTACCCCTCCCTTTTCCCTCCTCCACACACATCCAGATAAACAGACATAGAAACATATTCATTCACATAGACACGCACTCCGTGCCGTGGTCAAGGAAGTTACACATGCACACAGATATTCATGCACATGTCCGCATCCACACTCGTGCACTCACTCACAGACACACACATGAACACACACACTTGTCATGTGATGTGTGGTGCGCCATGGGGTCCAGATGAGTGGAATCTCAGTGTTGGCTCTCGCTACACTGAGCACCACAGGGGGTCTTTATCGTCGCAAAAATCAACAAAGCTACAGTCACGAAGTGCTGTCTTGATCCCAATCACGAGCACGCACATATATAAGCACACACACCAGCAGCGGACAAAAAAGCAAAAGGAAAACAAACAAAAACACGAAACAAAAGCGCTTACACGCACACAAAGTGACAAAGCTCACCAAAACATTCTCATTTTGACACGCCAAAACAGAGCACAGCTGGACAATGTTTTCTGTAGGACACACACACACACACACACACACACACACACACTCCACAAGCTCCCACACACTGTCAGAGTCCAAAAAAGAAAATAATTTCAGAAAATTAGGGATAAAAAACATGGATAAGTCCCTTAACTACTTAATCCCTTCTTAAATGCTTGCGTGATCTATCGTGTCTGTGATTTTACAGACAGACAGAGACAGAGGCGGGATGAAGTGCCAGATTAAGAGACAGAAAGGAGAAAGCATTTGTTAGATTGAAAGAGAGAGAATTTGAAAAAAGAAAGACAAGGATCCAGGTAGGATGCGAGGCAGTACTTCTGCCTTTGTTTTTTTCCTCTCTAAATCTACCGCCCATCATCATATCACTTGATTAAACCTAATCCTAATGCCTCTAATCCTCCAGGCAACCCCCCAAAAATGCCTAAGTGCCTTGTACCCCTGCATAACATCTCTAAACAGATTTCTGTGTGCACTGAATTGTGCCTCAATGTGTGTGTAACTGTGTGTGTGGGTTATGGTTTTTCTGACCTCCCTACTATCTAAAATTACACAAGGGTATTGAGGATTAGAGAAAATAAACTGTTTAGTCTGTCTGTTTGTGAATATCTGCTGTGGCCTGCTGTCTACAATACTCTGTGTCTGCCTGCTGTGTGGCCCGCATGCTGCAATAAAAGCCTTGACCTTCTATTTATTTGACAAATACAATTAAGGGACACACATGATTTTTATTTATTTATTTGTTTTTGCCAGATTTTGGTCAGGCTCATATCGACTGGTATTACTCGCTGTACACTCTAATCCAAGCCTTCTTATGCCTTTAAGCGCCTGCATTCGTTGTCAAGAAACAAAGTAACTGTGCCCACAATGTAGTTCCTCTTGCTTCTTTAGAACCATTTCTGCATTTCGTAACATGCTGTAAACATGTGCCACAATTGCTTCATTTAAAATGGTCTGGATGTGGAAACAGATTCAGTGCTAAATTCATGTATGGCCACTGATAGACAGGTATGTCTGCACAATACATGCTTTTGTGCACAAGTGTCTGCATGCCTGTTGGGTCAGTTTTGGTCACGGAATGCGTGTTTGGGTGTGTGTGTATGGACATGGGGGGTATACTGTGTATTCATGTGTGTGTGTGTGTGTCTGTTGTCTGCATGTATGTGTGTGCAACATGAAGGGTCCGTGTTCGTGACAGTGACCCACTTCTGGTGTTTTGATGAGGCAGATGGGTCACGGCAGCTGTAGCCGAGGAGGCGGAGGTGGACAAGGGAGAAGAGCAGGAAGATGAGGAAAAGAGGGAGGGATAGTACAGTTGTTTGGGAGGAGGAGGAGGAGGAGGAGGAGGAGGAGGAAGGAGAGGAGGACAAAGGAAGATGTGAGATGCATGGAGGAAATGAAAAAATTAGGGAATAATTAAGGAAGGAGCGAGAGCCGCAGAAGGAGAGGAGTTGTTGAACTGGGAGAATTAGATCTTTTTATAATACTGTGGTCCATCTCCGCGCTCAGTGCATGAGACAATGAGTGCAGACGCAAACACACATGCAGACAGTTAAAAAAGCATCATGTAAATTAATTATGTTCCTCATCCTGGCAAGACACCAGCCACCCACAGACTGCCCCCACCCTGTCACCCCCACCTGCACACCCTGTGCCACTCCACCCCTCTTAAATGTTTCACATCAGTTGAGAGGTAATAGCCCCATGTTTAATTGATGAAGCACAGAGGCATTGTGGTGATAACATGGAGTGTGGAGGGGTTCCAAGTCACAAAACGCAGACACACATTCATACTCAGAGCAGTCTCGGTACCTGTTAGGTGCGGACACATGCTGGAGGCTCAGTTACAGGAAGAAGTTGATTATTTAGTGCGCTGTGGTTATTGGCTGAAGATTAGGAAAGACACACACTTTCATAGCTACTACACCGCTGATGTACCCTGAGGCATTATGTGTGTTTTGCATACATACATACAGTGTGTTGACTTTACAATAACCTCCTTTGTCATAGATATTTATTGACCCTATATATAATACAGTATTCATTGCAGTATTCATTGCGGATTAATTAGACCAGTGTGGTACAAGTGTAAGAGCCGTATGTGTCTTGAAATTGAATGTTTTAAACTGCTTCTGGCAACAGTCCAGCATGCTAATGGAGTCAATCAAGAGGCAGAATGAAAGAGAGATAAGAGAGACACAAGGGGAGCTGTGTCGTGTGCACTAGAGGACAAAGAGGTTTGGTGTGTAGAAGAGAAGAATCGGCTGCGGCACGAAGCATTTAAAGGACAACAAGACCTTTTTCCTCCTCCTCCCTCACTTTTTCTTTCTTTTTCCCAGTTTTTTTTTTATCAAAACCATCCTCCTTTTCTCTTCTCTCCTACTCCTTGCAGGTTTTTTGGCAGGCGTGTGTGCCTGTGTGTGGTAGCTGTCGTGTATGTGAGCGTGTGGAGGGGTTAGTTTTGTGGTTTGAGTGCTAAGTGAACGTGTCAGTGCCCTGGGCAAGGGGTCTCCCCGCGGGGCTGAACTCAGTCACGGGAGCGCTCAACCCACTGGTGGCGCAGACATTCTGCCCTCGGGGTGTGTATATGTGTGTGTGTGGGTGTGTGTATTAGCAGTGAGCACTTGTGTGAGTTTCCTGTCTGTCTGAAGATGCTTATGTGAGTAAATTTGCCTGTGTATGCGTCTGTCTACGTCTGTGTCTTTTCTTTGTCGCCGCGTACATGTTTGTGCTTGTATCGGTGTGGGTTTGAACGTGTCCGTTTGTTTGTCACTCTGTGTGTCTTTGGGTGTGTGTGTGTGTGTGTCTCTGTCTGTGCCTTTCATCTGCCCCCCCGTGCGTGCAAAATGTGCTTTTGACTGCGTTTGTGCTGGTTTGTATGAGTATGAGAAAGCTTCTGTGTGTGTGT
>NW_007577793.1:1026401-1111453 GCF_000690725.1 Stegastes partitus
TGTTTGTGTGTGTCAAGCCATTGCTAAGGCACGATTCAGCCCTCAGGTCACTTTAACATTGTGTATTGCCCCCTTGTTGTCTGTCTTCATGACTACATCACTTGCATAAAGAACTCTCTCACCACACCCACTCTCTCTCGCTCTCTCTCACACACACACACACACACACTCACACAAATTTACATGCATAGGCATTATTTGACAAACTACAAACCACACTCACAGACACACAGTTTGGAGTTTTTTTTGCTGTATCTATGCCTCCAGGAACCACGAGGACATCTGCACAGTAAACACTCAAACCCCCTGAGCCCCAGTCCCAAATATTGCTCACACTTGCACGCACTTACTCTCCCTGTCTCTCTCCTTCTCTCTGTCACTCTCACACACACACATACTGCACACACTCACAAACAGATAATAGCCCATATTCTCCAGAGTGCGTTCTGTGGCAACACAATGTAATACATTGTCATCCTGTGGAGCTTTTTCTCCACCCACACTAATATACTTCTTCCTCTCTTTTTCCATCTTCTCTGTCCCATTTTTTTTTTTCTTCTGCATGTTCCTAGACCTTCATTAGAGCAAATGTCCAATACAAGGGAATCCTAAATCATACAGTGTGACAGTTAGGAGCACATCTTTGCTTTGAAGTCATCCAAAAACATAGGGAACGCTGCAACGACATGGACGTGAAGCAGTACCAAAAGCAATCAGGACTCTGTTTCTTGCCCATGTGTTCAGGGTGTTGAACTGAAGGATGAGTAAAGACAGAACCTTGGTTGTGCTTTGTCTTAATTAACAAATAAGTACAGTATGGTAAGCATTATACCTGCAAAACCTCAACAATGTAAGCTGTGCTGAACAATTGGTTTAGCTTCAGCCTAGCATCACAGTAACACTCGAGTGTCTGTGCAGTTAGTGTTATAAATGATGATTAATTGCTGGGTGTAGCGCTCTTCAACAAAGTGTTCTTTTGTCAGTCTTTTGTCATGGCTTCTAGACACCAGACTCCCGCTGTTTTCCAGACATGAGGCAGACTTAATCTGCAAATTCACCTGACATAGATGGACAAGATGCTAACACCAAGCAAGAATGCGCTGATAGATGGGGACAGATGCTAAAAGTTAGATGTGGCTGATGAGGGAGACAGCGAGAGAAGCTTTATCTTGATTAGTGTGTCACCTGCCAGTTATTTGTCATGTCAAAAGCATTTTCAAGTGATGCTGTGTGCTTTGTGTGTCTGTCTTGACTACCACTCTGCCAGGCTTTTTGACTTCCCCCCTCACTGTGAAGAAGAAAGAAACATAAGAGACAGAAGAATAGAGCGATGACAAGAATGATGATTATTCAGTGAAACCAATTTCAGTGCCTTTCAGGACTTTCAAGCAGTGGCTGCCATTCTTTTAATCTCTGTCCTTCTACTCCTTCGACTGTCTCTTTATGTTTAGGCTCTTAGCAATTGTTCTAACCTAGATCACTACAGGGGATGAGATAATGGAACTTTCAAACACTAATTAAAAGTCATCTGAGTATAGATTTCAGTCTTGAGTTATCCGTCTCTTTATCTAAATAATGTTGTGTTTCATTACCAAAAGTAGTCTTGTTTTTTTTTTTTTTTACTTTCAGGAGGCTTTTTTGTGTTCTTGCAACCAGCTGATTGAAGCACACTTACTCTAAATTATTTCTCTGTGTGTGTTTTAACATAGCTCTTCATTAAAGTAGAAAACTAATGGAAATACATAGCATCGGGTGCCATATGAGATGTCCTTAAGCACTAAATGCACTCAGTTTGACCCTTAAAATGTTATCTACTGTGCATTATTTTCTGCTTTCCTCTCCTGTCCTCTTAAAAGGATGCGTTAAACATGATGAATGAGATAAAACATTCAACTAAAATTACTATTTCCATCAGTCCTTGGTGTTGTGAGCCTGAGGACAAAGAAGGAAAGGTCATGGGGTTCCTCAAACAAATGAGTTAGTTATTTTCTGAAGCAAGAATGTGCAGAGGATTGCCTTTTAAAGAGGCTTATCAGAAAACAGAAATCTGGTCTGAATGTGGTACCAGAGTCATAGAATCACCATTAATACATTTACTATTCCTAAAACAAATAATTTGCAATCCAAACGTCATAGCTATTTTTTAATTATGCATACTCAAATGCAATCACATGACCCCTGCGTCTTGAGTTAAACGATTGGTTCTGCTCACCGTCGTCTTTCTCGAGCATGTCAGCTTTGTTTGAAAGTTTATTTCACCTTGTTTACATCATGTAGCAGTCTATTTGGAGCTTTCTGAAATGGGAGCTGTCAGAATGCCATCCAAATATCAGCTGCCTCTCTGCCACATATCGTCATGAAGATGAAAGCTCGAGGGATACGATCTTATCCCTCATAAGCCCAAAAGAAGTGACAGCAGCTTGGAGAGAGTACATTGACATGCACAGAGAAAGAAAAAATAATTTGGGGGAGAGAACAGACAGCGTTAAAGACAATATCTGAAGGAAGGATTAAAGTATCTGAGTTCCTCTGCTTTGAACTGCTGACAGATACAGTGAAATTCTCTTTGTGACACCAACGGTTGAAACAGATTTTGATAAATATGTCTGAAGGATTTTATTTTATTTGTTGTTGTTTTTTTTTTTCCTACGGTTTTAATACTTTAGTTTGAAAAGACCCATACAATAAACCATCAAGAAAAACTAATTGCATTTCTAAATTCTACCTAATGTGACTTCCAGATTAAAGATATGTCTTTTATTATTATTACATTTACACATTTGGGTTTGTATAATATCTAATATACACTTAGTACAAATACTCATACTTAGATTGGTCTGAGACCTTGCTTAGGCTGGCAATTAAAACATTTCTGTCTTCATAAATATTCCCTAAGGATGTGTAAAAATATGACGACTCTGCATGCTATATTTTACTACTTAGATTTCTATTTAGTTTCCAAACGTGTTTCCTATCTTCTCTGTGTTAATACAGCTGACAGTTCAGTCAAAGTCACAGAATTTTTGGTCGATTACTGTTCATCACAACTAAGTCGTTTATGGCTTCTCAATTGCACTGAGGAGTGCTGAATTGTACTTTTTTTCAACGAACCTGATTAGTACATATGTTTTGTTTTTGCCAGACTCTTAGATAAGATGTAGATTAAAGTGATTTTGATTATATTTAACAATTTGAAGCTTAGTTTTGGTCCATTTCCCCAGCAAAGCTGGAAGGTGCACATGACGAGAAAATCTGGTGATTCCTCGTGTTTATTAGTTTGTGGCTCTACTGAATGGTGTCATTTTTTGGATTTTCATTTATTATATCTAACAAATTATGTATATTTTTCCCACAGATGGAGCGCAGTGACATAGTGTGTCTTTACTGCGGTGTAAGCTACCTCATTTATACCGAGTTCCATGAGATGCGCACCTTACTGGCTCAGTTAGAGGCTGAGCTCCAAGAAGTGAGGGAGACAGCTCAGAGAGAGAAAACCAAGCGTGAAGCACTGGAGCTGGGCAGGCTGGAATGGGAGAGGGCTCTTCACCTGGAGGTGCAGCAGCAAGCAGAAGTCAAGGACAAAAAGACAAGGGAAGAGCTAGAAGAAAGGAACCAAGACACAGTGAGAACTCTGAGAGATGAGCTTGAAGCTAAACTTGATAAGGAGAGGACAGAGATGGAAGAGGAGTGTCAGAAAGTCTATGAAGGAAAAGAGAGACAACTTCGAGGAGAACTGGGAGACTTGGAGGCGGAGAAACTCGAGAGGCAGAGAGAAGAGCTGGAGAGGAGGACCGAGGAGAGAGAGAAAGTTCTGAATGACGCACTTCAAAAGGCCAATAAAAATTTAGACGAGCTAAGAAAAAACGTGCAACAGCTGGAAGAGAGGTGAGGTTTGTAGGTGTTTGTCTGTGCTTCCCATCCCTGGTGTGAAATGATCGCTAATGCCAGGTTTCATGTGGGCAATTATCCTGTGAGTCATGCTGCTAACACAAAAACACACAAACTAACTCTCAGACAAATCATCTATCCCACTGGCACACGTGTATATGTGCATCTTTGATGCAAACTTTGCTGTATAATTACACATTCTCCTGTCATCATCCACACCTTCATCATCATCATCATGTACATAGAAAAAGAAAGCAGAGATGTGACTCAGTAAGACATCTGAAAAAGCATGTTGTTTTCCCGGCAACTGTGACTGATTAAATCCCAAGTGAATATATACAGTTTTACAGGATATTTTTAGGTTTGTTTATATGTGGAAATTGCTGCAAAGAAAAGAACACTCATGCACACTGTTGTGGGCAGACATAGTATTTGAGGAAATTTTGTGAACTGAATGTTTGACAAACCTCCTCATTTTATTAGGAAATGGAAGATGTTTTTTTTTTTTTTTTTGCCTTTATTTAGTAAAGACATCATGACACTGTATCACATTGCTGCATTTTACTTTGAATCAGTGTGCAGAAATGTTACATGAGGGGGCAGAGTCTGTTTTAGAATCAGGATGTGTGGAGGTGTTAGATGGACAAAAGATATCCCTTCTGGTTTTGCAACATTGCTGGAATGAACATGCTATGTTGCGGGTTTTTCATCTGAAACAGAGGCATTAGATATCTGCTGCTGTTGTCTTTCTGCCACTTAAATGGAGTATTTTTTTATTTATTTATTTTTTAAATAACCCTCTGTCCAGTGGTGAAATGACTCTTTAGGAAAGTACATTTTATTGCGGTCTTTACAGCCTCACGTGGTGGTTTTGCATTGTCTGGTCTTGTGAGGCTTGCGTACACCTGTGAACTCGTGATCAACAGCCAACAGAGCCACAACACCAGCACCTCTACCTTTAAATGCATATTTGTTCTGTCACAGGGTCAAATGTTGGTAAAAGAAAATACATTGAGAGTTCGACTGGTTTAATATGAACTGTAAGAAAAAGCATACATTGCCGATGCAAAATGATTGCAGGTGGATGTCTTAGACCCTCAGAATTATAGTAGAGGCCTTTTTCAATACTTACTGTCATGCATTGACATTGAACATTCATACAGAAGGAAGCTGACAGAAGGTTTTCTCTATTAAAACCAGCCTCAGCAGCCCATTATTTATTGCTATTTCTCTCCCCACCTACACATGTATTGTATCAGCTGAATTCAACAGGCTCATGCTTGTTCCCTGGGGGCTGTCAGTAGATATTCTGGGAAATGTAAGTGCACTCCAAAAGTGTAGCTTTCTTATATATGTTACATCATAGGTATCAGATCAGCTTGTAATTATGAGGAAGGCACACTGTACACAAACATGTATTCATTCACTTGTGTGTTCTGTACAATTACAAAGGAGATAGCAAATGAATTGTTGCATTTTACGATTTTCATTTAAGATGCCCAAATTCATGGAAAGTTGACGTCATGTCCGCAAGCACAGTCTGTGTTTGTCGGTGTGTGTGGCTTCCCACATTAAGTGACATATGGTGCACACAAACACACACCCAGACACATGCACACAAGCTAACAGGTGGTTAAGATTCCCGTTGTGTCACTTACATCAGCCTTAAAGAGCTGGTAATCAAATAGCAGATGTCTGTAAACAAACCGTCATCAAAGGCTGAGTTAAGTTTCTGGGAGATATGTAGGAAAAGCTTGCATGCCACGTCTCATGAAAATGCTATGAATAGCCCAAAATGTCTAATGACTGTCCTGTTGAAACACAAAACAGTGACACAATACTAAAGCCCTTGTCACACTAGTGTATGACACAATGCACCCACGTCTGCAGCTTCGACCGCTGTTTCCCAGTTTATACCACAAATACATCACAATTTAAAGGATGTTATGGACAAACAGAATAAAATGGTTGTTCATTGTAATTACTGTCAGCTTAAACACACACTATCATTAGCTCAACTGTAAAACAGTCAAATAAAGTAGCTGTATGCAAATGGAAAACCAACACGGACCCCCATTTAATTAACTTTGTGTACTTCCTGCAGATAATGGTGTAGCATTGCTCCACCCATCACGAGCAGAGGTTTTCAAGATGGAGGAACTGTAAACTTGTTGTTTTTCTGCAACTTTTCTCTTGTTTCATTGTATGGTATGGCCTTCTCATAATTTCAGCTGATAGACACGGACCATCCACACATTTAAAGGCTATGGCTACTACTCATTACAACTGAAAGAATTACAGGATAATTATGTTTTATTTTGATAGTATATATAGCATTTGACACATATTTGTGTTGAAATAATACATGTCAACAATGTGTAGTTTTTCTTAACTCATCTTTAGTCCTGCCTATTGTGATGGCTATTAGAGCTATATAAATAGGTGGCACTGATGTAGGCAAACAGCATGATAATCCTGCAAAGGACTGAGACGAGTGGAAAATTGTATGCTGGATATATTTTACTGGCTCAGTTTACATAATGTATTTCATGCACATTTGAAGCAAAAGGGAGCATTGACTGATCAGCTGTCTTTCATTGTCTTCGTCTTTGTACGCCATGAAACATGGCAAACACCAGCTGATGTGAGTTTTTCACCTGGGCCTGGGCCGCTGCACTAAACATACTTCAGGAAGGACAGGAGCCATCCAGTGTTACTTTAATTAACTGAATGTTAAATGTAGGTCGAGCTGAAATGAGCAAATAATTTAACAAACATGCGATAGCGATGGCAGAGAGTCCAGAAAACAACCCAGCCACAGAGAGAGTGATTTTCAATCTGAGCAATCTAAAATGAAAGCTGTCAGGAAAATACTTAGGATTTTCAACAGGAAACGGCTTTCTGCTCAACACATAGTAAGCTAAGTGTCTGTACTGTAAGGAGTAACAGAGATGGCAGGAAAATTGCTAAGATTAAGAGCTGATAGAAACCATGACAATGTTTGTGTGAATGCTGGGCAAAAACAAGAAATTACAGAATAGATATGCCAAGCTTTGGCTGAAATGTCCAGCAGGGATTGGTCCATGATGGATATTTTGCTTTAATTTCTGCAGTGTTTGTATACCACAGCCGGTGTGCTCATATGGCAAGCAGGGTTTTAGGTTGTCAGTATGTTGTTATGTGTACGGTAGACTGGTGAGCCAATCCACTATGTGGTCTAATGTAAGCTGATTATCTCTCTCTCATACGCTGCCTGCTCATTGAGTCAACACGCAAACAAACACACACACACAAACACATGGTGCGCACAGTTGTGCTCTAGAGCCTTGGGGCCAAGCGTAGGTCAGGAGGTCAAAGTTCAGCCTGAGATAATGATGCACGGCACAGTGATGTGTGAGAGGCCAGTGTGGACTGACAGCAATGGAGTCTTTCTTCCTTGCTTGCTTTCCTTTTTTTAATACATCTGTGTTCTTTCACATTCAGATTTGCAAAACGTTATTTTTATCTGAATTACACAGTGTAATTCAGTCTTTCACTTTAACTGTTCACAAACTCATTTACTTTTTACTTAGGCTGTTTCACCCTCCTCTCTTTTTCCTCTCAGTTGACCCTAAACAGTTACACCAGCAATTTTCCAGTACTTTGCTGTAATTGTACACCATCACTCACACTCATAATAATAAAAGGCAGGAGAGGGAGATAGGAAAGGAAAAGATGGCATGCGTGTGGGAGTTAATGATGATGAATGGCTGGCTATGCAGCGGGAGTGAGATATGTTTGTGATTGACGGCCCTCCACTCTCCCTCTTTGCTTTGCTTGTGAGATTCTATAATTTGCCACAACAGAACAATAGATTTTTATCCAAGAATCAATATAAACTCTAGTCAGAATGGTTCTTAAACAAGCATTCTGGACTTTCTTTTATGGTTTTTGTACTTGAGCCAGTTTTTTATGAACACAGGTTTGATCAGAGATCATGCAGACTTTCCTACCCCTACACACACAACTATCACTAAACCCACACAGGTTTTCCTTTTCTTTCTTCTCTTGACATTCTGTTGCTTTCTTTCTGTATCTGACTTTGATCCTGTCGGTCTGACAGGATGAGAGGGCTGCCTGGGTTATGTGTGTAGTGGGAGAACCTGACTGGTAGCTCTATAATAGCACACACACCAAAGCAAAGTAGAAAATGTCACCTGTCAGACAGTGTGCGTCTTCATGACACGACGGTGTGTGTCTGTAACAGGTGCACGACAGAGGGACGTAAGGTGAGAAAGATATCACTCTGCACTAAGACTGCACACAGGGCAATTAAACCTCATTTTGAAATGTCACCTGCTAGACAAGTTCAAACACAGACGAACTTGAGATATTTTGATCTGTTGATGAGAAAGGCAGGGAAAGTGAGAAAGTTGGAAACAGACAGGCTATTTTCACTTCATTGTAGAGTGACCTGAGTTTGAATGTTTTTTTTTCTGAAATATCTATCATTTTCACCTTAGTGGTGAAGGATGTTTCACATTGTCTCTAAAATGAATGTAGTGCACTAAACCGCAAAGATAGTAATGCAGCGTAGCTGTTAAATGTAAACTATTTTTAACCCCCTGCTCATTAACAAATTATCAGGCATTCAGGGTGTAACTTACACTCATTAACAGCAACACTTGCAATTGTCACGATGGCAGAAATGCTTCCTACTTTTATCTCACATGATGTGAATGTTGCCAAAGCTCTTTCAAACAGTCTCATGTGACTACTAAATTCACCTTCAGCTGTGTGTTACTTACAGTTTTCATTTTAGACTCTTGGACAAGATAGGTTTGGTGTTCATTACAAACTAATGTCTTCACTCAGCCCAGGATGTTTTTGGTTTTTGTACTTCAACAAGACCTACAGAAGGGCATCAAATAAAATGAAGAAGCTCCCAAACATTGATGCTTATCAGGTAAATATTTACAGCTCATTGGCTTAATACTCATGCATCTGGACTTTCAGTATTTGGTGCAAGTGGGTCAGCAACGGCAAATTTATTTCTACAGTATAACTGATACACAAGGCAGTTTGAAAGTGCATTGGAAATAATTAAAAGGAATCTGAAAACAAAAAGCTGAATAAAGGTATGAGTATGTGTGTACATTTGAAGCAAATGCTGACAAATATTAAAAATAAAAGCGTAAAATAGATTAACATAACAGTAAAAACACCAGAAAGTAGCAGGATTTAAAGCATGCTTTTAAAAGGTGGCTAGAGTGTGGGATATAGTAACTGAGTGAAGGTTCACTGATTTTTTGTTTGACAAAAAAATGTTTTGTCAAGAATCTGTTTTGTTCTACTGTGTTCATTTTTGTCAGGACGCTGCCGGCACCACTCTTAACAAGCTGCATTAAGATTTTGTCTCTCAGTTTTGTTATATTTTTAAAAATGATACAAGGCAGCTTTGTAACAGAGGTAATGTGTTTGTTGAAGTTTAGATCAAAATGTATGCAAAGCAACACCGTGTCTACAGTTTAGCATAATAACCCACACTGACTGGCCAAAACCGAGCAGTGTCCAGTCTGTGGTTAACGCTGTTTGTGTGGAAGGCTACAAAGCCGGGTCAGACTCTGGAGGCTTGACACAGTCAGACTGACTAGTCATTTGTTTTTAACTCTTGTCACTAAGTCAATCTGAAAGGGTGAGAAAAGTTGAAGTCCATTATGGAGGGAAAAAAAGTAGGCATGAATGTTGTGAGGGAGGATAAAAGGAACCGAGATGTTAAACTTCTCCCTTTGCATGAAAAACTGATCTGGACAGACAGAGCTTTTCTAACTCAAGACAGGTTGAAACATATCATGTAACTTGTGCGCATGCTTATGGCTTTGAGAGAAGTGTCTGGGAATTTAATACGCTCTGCTTGCTTCCTCTTGGCTGGCTTGTCTCGTTCTTGATCCAAACAGTGTGTTTTGGTGCGAGGCTGTATGCGTCTGTACCTGACTGTGTGTGTCGGTGTGTGTCATGTGTTTGGTCTTTGTGTGAGAGTGTGTGCACACGCGCATGCACACACACTTGTATACACCTGCAGTGGATGGGATAATCACTCTTGCGCAGAGTTACAAAAATTAGACTTGGCAGTTATTAAGAATGAATCATAAAAATGTGTGAGAGCACATGTGTACACCCACATGCACACACCTGGGGCTGGATCGTAACACCGATAAGACAACTTGCAGGTGGGAGAGGGGGAGCGAAGGAGAGACAAATGATGGATGACAAATAGAAAGGCATCCATTTGTAACGAGGAAGTACTTTGCTGCAAATTAGTTATGTACTCCTGCGGTTTTATTTCAATTTCTGGTTTCCACTGGCAACCACAGAAACAATACACAAATCAGTATACTCTCACCCCCTCTCTGTTTGTGTGTGCATATTTGTTAGGTAATATGCCACTCTATGTGCAGAGTTAAGCAACCATCACAGCCTGCATGTGAGGTAGCAGCACAAATCCAACTTCAAGTTCACATTACCACATCAAACACTGACACGTTCTCTCTCTCTC
Organism: Stegastes partitus; assembly: GCF_000690725.1. Lineage (NCBI taxonomy): Eukaryota > Metazoa > Chordata > Actinopteri > Pomacentridae > Stegastes > Stegastes partitus. Next base: position 1,036,825 of record NW_007577793.1, read on the forward strand.
TCTGTCTCTCACCACTAGTCCACTGTGTCTGTGTTGTACATATGTTATTTGCGTTAAAGGAGAACTGTCCCTGACAGAAGACCTCTGCTCGGCTATAATAGTTGCTTCATTGTGGGGCTCATGACAACAAGACAAACAAAAACAACTATATTTTGTGTGTGTGTGTGTGTGTTCTCTCTGTCTCTCTCTCACATACACACACAATATGACAGAGTTTATGTGGTAATCAACAATAACATGTTGAAGCAGTAGCATAGCAACCCACACATACAAATGAAACACAGACAGACACATGGCTTTTCAGAATTTAAAATGAAGCTGGAAGACAAAGGCATTTCAGATCCTTTCTGTTTAATTTTGTTAGCTATAATATGATATCAATGTTTATGCTTTGTACTTTGTATTCGGGTATGTGTGTGTGTGTTTGAGTGTGTGTGTGTGTGTGCGTGTGTGTGTATCTATGCATGTGTGTTGTTTTGATGATCACTATCATTGTTATGGCATCCCTGACATGGTTACCAGATAACCTGAAAACAAAATATATACAGACAGGTGTCATGCCATAAACACTGCACCCGCAGAGGCATTATCAGTAAATGATTAAAATGAACAATTAAAAAAATGGACTTTGTAACATTTAACCAGCTGTTGACAAGCCCAACATGTGCTTTTTGGCTTTTTAGTTTCAGAAACATTTGAAATGTGTCCTTGCGGATGACTTTGTGCATGCTAATGCATCTTTCTTCGGGTGTAGGTGTATTACATTCTGTTTGTGCTCCTTTTTGGTCAAAGTAAAATGGCTTTCAGCTTTGAATGTCCTGCCAGGCTGCTGATCAAAACGGTCTTTTAACTCACACACATGCGCACACACAGTGGGTGAACAGATGACACTTTGATATGGGGAAGCTTTTATGTCACTTCCAATGATGACAGAAAATACCAGCACAAGCACACACAAAAATATGCGACTGCGTTACACTGACATGCACTATTGTTAAGTGAATATTCTTTATCAAATTCTCACTGTCCACTGCAAAAGTCAATGCTAGGCAGCTATTTGAAACTATTTAGCGCTCATCTTATTGCCTCTTGTGGCTACACTGGGAATTACACCAAATTATTTTTGTCTGTTTGTTATGAGGGCATCAATAATGACCACCCTCCTCCAGCTCCCCCCTAAAAAAACACAGCAAAGACTAGCCTTAAAGTCATGTTCATCACAATCACCCTTTTCACCCAGTTCTAGCCCAGCACCACAACTAGGATAAACAGACATAATGACAGAACATTTTGTACACAGTCAGTGGTTGAAAATAAGCCTACTGGGGGATGTTAAGTTTGGCTTTGTAATGTTGACCTTCAAGCTCCAACCTCTGAAAATATGAAGCAGCACCAAACTTGTAAACTCTGTGACGCATACACGCCCAAAAACAGACAACATTTGACTTGGTAGGTCACGATAACACTGTGGCTGGGATCAGTGTTGTTGATGTGTGTGCCTGACTGTTTGTGTATGGCATGTCTGTGTATGTGTATGTGTGTGTGTGTGTGTGTCAGTGTGTATGACATGTCCTGATGAGGCAGTTGATTTGGGCTGCTGGTAGGGGGTACTCTAATCTGGCACGCACTTACTGGCACTGCACTACCTAGTTATTCCACTGACAGCCACTGCCCTGGGAACAGGAGCTCGGGCTCACGCACACAAAGTACACACAAATTCGTATACAAAACACACACGCACACACACGAGAGGGATGTGTGTGTTTTCACGCAAACGCACACGCCCCTCTCGAGGCAGTGTTCTTTCTGTTCTCGCTTTGGGACTGGTGGGGACAGATGGGTGAACAGTGGGAGTCTGGGCTGCCATCACTCGAAAAGCAAAGGCACGCACGCACAAATACACACATTTCACACACACACAGGATCACAGACTTGGTCAGAGAGTGGCAAACATACAAACACAGGCTAAAATGCTCATGGAAAAGTCTAACTCGCACGGCCTCTCACACACCCACGCACACACACACACAGGGTTGCATAGCCTACTGTACATCAGCTAAGCCACAGTCACATGCTTACTTATTTACTTGTAAACACGCACTCAGACTCAAACATGGCCTCCCATTCACACACACACACACACACACACACACACACGCACGCACACACAGGATTACTAGAAACACGCATACTTGCTCAACCCATTCTCACCCCACGCTGCTCTCTGCATCCCCACTGTACATGCAGTTCTTACTGAGAGAGTGTGTCCCACAGATAGAGAGAAAATATGTATTTATTTGACCTTTTTCAAGTAAATATGTGATAGAAACAAACACAGAACCAACAGTCGGTCACAGTAGTAAAAAGATAACTGAAAAGAAGACAAACATCATGCTCTGCAGATACGTTTGTCTGTGCATGGGTGTTCATTCCTGACCTCTGGGCCCAATATTTGTAAAAGGAATTCTAAGCTGAAAGGCCCACTTACTAAAAACTCTTTAACATGTTGAGCTTTTGGCCATATCTCATGGTCTTTATGCAGTGAATGGGGCTGTAAATGACATCACATGAGCTTTGAATCAAGTGATATCATATATAGCTACTGAAGGCTCTGAATCATTAGTATTTAGAACTACAAGCTTAGATGCTCTTTTCTATGACTTCTTGCGTTCTCTGTAGTTGTTTCAGCAGCAGTATTGAGAAAAGTGAACAGCAGTAAGCGGTATACTTACAATCATGTATGCATGTCTTTCTGTTTACTCTGTGTGTGTCCTTGATATAACATGGCAACACAGCAGATTGTTACTTCACCCTGTTGAGCAGGACAAATATTTTGCTTTTCAGATTTCCTGCTCTCTATCCAGCAGTTAGCTTATCATCAGATATACTCAATGTAAGTTGGCCTAGTATTAATTTTAATTGTAGTTTTTTTTAGACTTTATTTGTTTGCCAGGGATTGTTGTAATTGATGTACATACAGTTTTTGTCCTTGTCTTGTTAAGCTGTTGCACACACTTTTTTTTTGACATTTTCAGGTAAACTAAGGAGCTCCTCTTCTTCCTGACCTCTTTTATTTATTTATTTTTTTTTGCTGTATATGTTTCGTGGTGGGCATCTGTGGACATTTATTGCGCATGCTTAGCCCTAATTTCAGTATCTATAGAGGCACATACAAATGTACTGTTGGTTCACCATCCACTGGCCATATAAATGAATTACTGTATGTAATTAACCTATTAACATGATGCTATTTCAGATCAGTAAAGCGCCCACAACAGAAATCTGTCAGCATTCACACAAAACAGAAAGGGTTTCTGTACATCAAACGGAAATCACCAGCATCAGTTACTTTCATTTCCTCGAGCATGTGAAAAATTAATTAGGTGTTTTATAAATGATGTCTGTTATATCCGTGTGTTGCTTCAGCAGAGCTACGTGAAAAACATGTTGCATTATGCCTCCACACTGCAGCAAGCATGTATCTGATTACCTGATACATTCATTATATATTTGAACATTTTTTACACACATATATATAGCATTTTAGATTATTTAATGTGGTTTAGAATATTATGATATTCCTGCACACGTAACAGTTAATGTTTCTCTGTCAGTCAGCAGTCCGAAAACATGCTGAGGTTAACTGGTGATTCTAAATTGTCCGTAGGTGTGAATGTGAGTGTGCTTGGTTGTCTGTCTCTAAGTGTAGCCCTGTGATAGACTGGTGACCTGTCCAGGGTGTCCCCTGCCTTCACCCTATGTCAGCTGGGATAGGCTCCAGCCCTCCATGACCTTAGTAAGGATTAAGCGGTGTATAGATGATGGATGGATGGATGGATGGATGGATGTCACTCAGCTTTCTTTGTGCCCTTTGTGAATGTAGCTTTTTCTTATTTTTGGTCCTCTGTTGTTTCAGATAGTAAAATACCTTGTTTGTAGCCCGACAGTGAGGTTATGATATTGATTTTGATATAGTGTGGGGATAAATATGATTTTTTTAAAGCCTTCTTGTTTCTACTGCAGTTTTTTTGTTGTAGACCAAAGTGTGTAATCCACAGGTTGTCTAAATAAAGCAAATGAGATTTGTTTGCCAACTGGCTTTCTCAAGGCACTGCCCAATGTTGATATCAATACAAAACTATACTTCACCATTACCACACCCACAGATTGGTAGTGACCTGTAAAAATCTGAAAACACAGTAAGGTGTTATATTACCATCCTGCTCATAAAACATGTATTCCACAGTATGCTCTGGCTTACACAGCGCAAGTTACTTTCCATAAACAAAGGCGGTGTTGGTCTATAATTGAAGAAAATCTTGCCATTCATCTTAGCAGATATTTGGACCTCTGAACGGCTTACCTCATGCTTGTGTCTAAAGTGTTGCCAGTGAGCAGAAAATCCCCTGCCAGGATCATTACATGTCATTCTAATTACACTTTTTGATTAAACTTCATGATTATTATCCGTCTGGTTTTAGTCTCTATTTGTCTAGTCTGCTCTGCCTAACTCTTACTGCTTATTATGTTTATTCTTCTCTCTGTCTTGCTGTCAGTGCTCATTTGTGGTGTTTTAGAAGAGTACAGGACGTGTTGTTTCTGGTTTCTGAGTGTCCGGGTCACACAGTCTTGCTAGTTATATTTTGTGGTTGATTGCTGGAACCTGTCAGATTTGATTGCTCCTGCTTGGAAAGCGCATGCTGAAAGGGAGTGCAGACAAAGGATTTGTCCCGATACCCACACTGGGCGTGTCTGTGAGTTGTCAAGCGCATATCATGGCCTTTAACTTCCTTGTATCTGCAGATTACTGTTGGACATAAAACCAGATTCTAGATGCATTGGACTGGTGTGGTGCAGTAGACCAGGTGTTGATAACAGATGTGGGCGAATACATAAGTACACAACATTGCAAGTGCAGGTATCGTGAATCTGTTATTATGTCCATACTTTCAAACTACTGTCGAACTTTGTAGAGCGTAGTTTTCTTCTTTTCCAATTCAACTTATCACTATTTTGCACCTCAACTAAATCCTCCTCATATTCAATTCAATTTATCATATCTAGAACAAGATTCAAAAACAGAGAAAGGGAAGCCCATCTCTTTAGATCAGTTGCTACTTAGGGGCATTGTTAATTTTTCATCTCATTCCATTTCATCACGATCATCCCCTCCTCTTTGTCATTAAAGTTGCAACATCGATAAGCTCATTTTACCCCCATTAGAGTTCAGTGGCATTACGTTTGGCTCACGTTCTCTAATGAATGGATATTGCTCACAACTCTTCCCCCTTTACTCATCTGCCTTTTTCTTCTTCCTCAACAGGCTGGAAAAAGCAGCCGCCATGAAGGATGAAGCAGAGCTAGTTCTTGGAAAAGAGAAGCAGCAAGGTGAAATTCTTAGGTAAGGAAAAAATTAGAGAGAGTAAAGATAAATAAACTGACAGCACAGGAGTAAGGTAATGTGTTAAAGGTTTTGTAAATAAACTAAAAACAGCTTGGAATTGGTGTTTTAATCTCCTTCCTGCCGAAGCAGCACACACAAAACAACGCAGAAGTAAAATATGGAAGAAAAAAAAAAGGGGGGGAGCATTGGTCTCCGTCACCCTGCTTGGCTGTCCGCTCTTTGACCAGATACAGGAAGGCCAAGGCAGATGGGAAACAACTGTGTGAGATGATAAACGGAAGACAATAAAAGAGAGAGTAGAAAAACAGAAGAGATAAAGTTAATTCAGCTGACCTACTGGTTAATTCCTGGAAATAGAGAGAGACAGCCTGAAAAAGACATGAGCAGCTAATGACAGAGGACCAGCGTAGAGAGGTAGAGGTGAAGAGAGTGGGAGAGAGGAGAGGAGATGTCAGGAGGGGGAAGTGATTTTTAATCAGGCTTCTGACATTGAAAGCTGGTAAATGAGTAAACCATCGGGTGAGCAAAGGCATGCAGCCTCTGTCTCTGTTTTTCACTATCTTAGCCTTATCACCGATGACAGATCTGGCCCATATCTGTTCCTCCATTTGGTGCTGTCAGCCTTATGATTTATGTCATCTGACATTATAAAACTGGCTCTCGTGACAAGCAGTGCCCATGCTCTCCTCCACTCTGCACGCACGCACGCACACTCTCAGGCACTGCAAACCAGCTCAAAGTCTGCCCTCTCATCCCGTCTCGTCTCGTCTGAGACTCTGTTCATTTTCGATCACCTTAAGCCACAAACCCTGAATAAGAAAACAACAACCACTCAAGCCTGCGGAGCTCTCAAAAATGGCCACATTATTTTGCACGCAAGACTGAGAAGTGTTCATGACGTTTGTCTGTGAGTATACAGATCCGGGAGTGAATGTATACCTGTGTGTGCCATCATGTGTGTCCTCACGCTCGGGCTATATCCATGTGTGCCTGTGTGTTCCCACCTCTATGTGTGTATAAGAAAATAGGAAACTGTTCAGTGCGCTCTCACCCACATGTTCCTTCAAAAGTGTTCTCGGAATAACAGAATGTTCTATTCCAGTGCTCTAGTTTTCCACGCCTTGCATTGGTTTGTGACTTGAGTGTATGTGTGTGTGTGTGTGTGTGTGTGTGTGCACACCTATGTGTGTGAGTGTGAGCTAGTGATCTTTCATGTTGCTCAAAGTGCTTTTTGTCTGAACATATTTCTTTTAGAGTGAGGGAGGGAAAGGGAGAGTGCTGTAGAACATACAACCTTTTTTAAGGACATTGTGGTTACATCAGTCCTCAATTGCCTTCTATATCTTGTATTCGACTTTTAATATTTTTTATACACTGCCTTTTCTGGCTCTCTATTAATTTCTTCATTATGTTTTATTTATAATCATTTATCAAAATCTAGTTTGACTCAGAATACATTCTCTATGTCTGTGAATGTCAGTACATGACAGTCTACTGAGACAATGAAGGCACTTATTTTTGTGGCCAAATTTGACATCCATTAGCTATATCCGCCAACACTGGACAAGAGGGTGGGGCGCACACTGAACAGGTCCCTCGATAATGACAATGCTGACACACGAGCACCTTTTACACAGAGATCGTGCTACAATCCAGCTGGGATTTCATTGCCATTGCTCGTGTTTGTTCCTTCAGACTGAACCAAACAGGTCGGCATAATGTGTGCTTTGATGCAGCATTGGAATCCAAGGTGTGATGTAACACAATAGTTTCTAGTGTTCTGCCATGCCGGCTTTCCCTTTCACACAGATGTTGATTCAACCTTGAAAGTCACCTGTCAACCTAACGTACATGTCTTTGGAATGGATGAAGAAACTAGACAGCACTTTTATTGATGACATATAGTTGAGACGCAAACTGGAAATGCAGGGTGAAAATGCAGTTGAGTTTCCTGGCCCTTATATAGGTATGACTATTTTAACTTTGCTATTGCGTGTGGTGTGACGCTAACCTCCAGATGCGGCCGTGTGCTATTGAAGCCTGCTCATCAAAAAAATGGCTGTAGTTTCAAGCGCTCACAATCTGGCAAAAATGAGGGAGAAAAATCGAGAGCAAACACAGAAACAGTCAGACTCCTTGTAGGAACTCTGTGTCTGCAAACTTTCACATGTTGACTTAAATGTCACCGAATTAATTGTAAGATCACTTATTTTTAGTTTGTGAAATACTGCACAGACTGAGTGACTTTCAAAGTTCTAACGTTAGAACAGACAGTATTAATCAACAGCTGGGTCTTTGTAATACAAGGGCAGCTTAATTGTAAATTTTCATTTTATAACATTTTTTAAAAATTAGATATATTTTGAGAATGTTGTCACACAACATACAGTACGCTCTTTGTTGCACGCATTCGCACACTTGCACACTGTTGAACGCCAGTGGAGCAATTAGAGATTAGAAGTCTTAGTCAAAGTATTTGTAAAGTAGGGAGAGGAAGAATTTCCCCTCCATTTTGGGAGTCCAACTACGGTCTTTCCGAGCCACACCTTTAAAGGCTTATATTGTCTTATTCACACACTTCACTGTAACAACTTGCACCTTTAACAGTGTTGCCCTAACCTTTATACTGACAGCTCCCATTAGATGCTTGAATATTGTAGCCAAATGTGTCAGCAATGAAATACTGTCAATCTACCGAGGGGAAAAAATGAAAGGCTCTGCTGCAAATTGTTGTTTTTTTTCCCCTGTATTTAAGCTGTTCTCAATCTGTTATTTTGTGTGTCCGTGTGTGTCAGAGGTGTGTGTGTGCGGCAGCAGCAGGCCCTGCGAGCAACTCTCTCCACGCTTCACTCTTCTGGCAGTGAGCTCACGGATGTACGGGGTTTCCTCAGCCAGCTGACGAGGTCCTGGCAGGCCTTCAGGTGTCAGATACTGCAGCACAGCACACAGGTGTTCTCAGGTAACGCATACGTACATACGCATTAACGCACACAAATCAAGCTTCAATTATTAACAGAGTGAGAAAGAAATAGAGGTGTAGATGTACACGGGTGATTTATGGCCATGCAGAGAGTGTATTTTCATGCAGAGCGCTGACATGAAAGAAAAGAGGCAGAGAGAGTTGAGCAAATAATCTCTTAGCAGAAATAAATATTAGTTTAACTGTGGCGTGGACTCTTTTAGTTCTGAGGGCAGCACCCATAATGGATGGACCATCGTGAATGTGTCTGTGTGTGTTTAGAATTAATACACACTGCACTAACTCTCCTTTCTACTAAACTTTAAATAGAATCTAAGGAGGAAGGAATTTGTGTGTATTCATGGGTATATGCAATACATGCAAGCAAAAGAGACAGGACTGCAGGCTGTGCGTCTGTGTGCGTGTGGGTGTGCGTGTGTGTTCGTCGTTGACAGTAAATGCCTGGAGAAGTGCTAACCTCCGGCTCACCTCGTGGGTGGGTCTTTTTCTCTCTGCTGCACGTTCCAAACAGCTGCCACTGTGTGTTTGTACGTCCGTGTGTGTGTGTGTGTGTGTGTGTGTGTGTGTGTAGAGGGAAAGAGAGGGGGTCAGAGGGAGTTTGATAGAGGAAGAGGAAGTTAAAGTATTATACTGTTTGTATTGATGCCGTGTGAGTATGTGTTTGTTTAGTGACGTGATCATTAAAGACAGCTGCTGCACGAACCAACGGAAACAGTTGAATACACACTGAGGAATGCGTGCACACTCACAGTGCATACATCGTACATATGGCCGCAGAAACCGCCACAATATCTTCTCTCAAACGCATCTCGACATTCGGACACCTACAGTAGGGCGATCATGATGCCTTTTTCCCCCTGTATGCTGTGTTTTTGTTCTTGATGTTGTATCTCATGTCGATAACAGGCAACAATTTATGCAGTTTTGACAGTTTCTGATTATGTAACTGTTGTCAAATCTACTCTTTAGTAGCTTTGGTAAGAAAAATCTGTGGTTTGATAAAGACTAGACTAAGAAATGTAAATCATTTTTCCTTATCTAAGCCTGATGGTTTGCAAATGTGTTTCAGATCAGTTGAACAGCTTCTGAACCTAAACTGCCGAAAACTAGTCAAAGTGTAATAGTTTGTCTTTTGTCCTATATGTTGTCAAAAAAGTACAAACTGGGTAATTGAGATGTACAACACTGTACTGGGAATTCTGTAAGTAAGAAAGGCAAGACACAGGACAGTGGAACAAAGAGAAATTCTAAGTACAGTGGGTAAATTGAAATTAAACCTTTTTTTCTGCTGGTCTTCATTGAATAATATTTACAACAATTTATATTATGTTACTAAAGTGAAACAATATAGCATGATGCATTGTTCAGCTACATTGCTCAACCCTACTTTACTTCAACGAACTGTTTAATCACTTGTTTTGTTGTGAGCACTACATTAGTCTATTTTCCAGTCTCAATTGGACAGCACTTCAACTCAGCTTCTGTCATTTTAAATACGCTACATAAATAACTGTGACTTGACTTGATTATAGTATAGGAATTAAATTACTGTAATTTCAAAACTGAAGCACCAACTGTAGCCAGTCACCTGCATATGACTCTAAACTGATATGGGCGTTAGTTGGCTTTCAAACTGGGCTACCTGTCTGTCAGCGTTCTGTGGTTAGCGTCAAACAGAAGCATCAAGCGGAGGAACGGAGAAGGAGAGGAGAAGAAAGGGCAGCGAGAAACTAAAGGAGGTTGTCTGCTGTGAACAGATGAGTGTGGTTTATGGTGAGAGGGAGAAGAAGAGGGAGGAGACGAGAAGAAAAACCTCAAGATGTGTGGAATTTTACAGAGAACAAGACAGGGACAGGCGATGAGATTAAAGAAAGATGAAGACATCATTCATCTCAGGGCAATTAGTGCCGATGTCAGCAGACGACTTGAACAACTTGATGTAAAGGTGATGCAGACAGAGGCTCAAGAGTGTAGGAGTTTTCATTCAGCATTTTGAAAAGGAGGAAAAAACATTGACAGTCAAGTGAAGGAGAAATGCAGTGACTGAGCGTGACTAAGTTTATATGAATGTGTGTGTGTGTGTGTGTGTGTGTGTGTGTGTGTGTGTGACCGATCCATGAACCGCAGCCATCTGCCAACACCCTGGGCCATTCAAAGACTATATAGTATCTATTTCCCTGGGAGCCAAGTTTATATATGTGTGTGTTGATAGTGACAGCAGAAATATAAAAACATGAAGTCACCCCTCTGCCCCGCGCCGCTTGTGCATCTATCTCTGGCTGTTTGTCTCTTAGCACAGTAGTAGTATCATTTCAAGCTCGTTATTAGATAGAGACGGGCAAGAAAAGTATGTGTTAGAACATGTAAATCATTGGAAGATTTATGGACTGAGTTAGGAAAAAAAGATACTCCCTGACATACAGTATAATTGGTGTCTAAAGTCGAGCTAAAATGTTATATTGAGTTACTACCACTAAGCCATCTCATTATAAAGTCTGGTGTTAAAGATGACTTTCTTTGTAAATGTGAGTTTGTGGTTGAACAGAAAGTCAATTCAATGAGTGACACTCCTTCAGGTCTCTGCTATGTAGCACATCCCTGACTTTCCATGAAGCTGCTGTGGTTTAGAAGTTGGTATACTTTTATGACATGTAATAAACTAGGCAGACACCCAAAAATGGCTGTGGTACCCAAACACTTGAGAATGTTATATTATAGTAATGTAGACTCTCATAAAAGTTCCTGGTTGCAGCTGTGTGTGTTTGCGAAGAGGTAACTGTAAAGGTAGCTGTAGTGTCGAGGACCCTTTGTGTTCACATGGTATGATAGTGTAGATTAGTGTTGCTGTTTGTATACTACCAAAACATTCTTGTTTCATTTTTAATTTTCCTTGAATATCTTAGTTACTTATTAGTGTTTTTTGACATCTTTTTTCATCTAATTGGTTTTGCCTGACTTTAGCAATGTGTGGATATTTAGTTTGTCTTTGCTCACAGCAACAGCTGATGTTTCTTCTGTTTGAGGTGGCAACATCAGCAGTGACAAAGCTCCGTAAATGTACAGTGTATCACCTCTGAGATTTCCCACAGTTGTGTAACACCAACATTATACCCTTCAATATGTGTTTTTGCTGACGTATGTCATTATTATTAGCCCTTCTTTGTCTGCTGAGGTCTCATTCTAGCCATTGTTAGCTGCTTAACTTGTTAGCTACCTAAAAGTACCCAAAAAATAACTGCATTATATATTGCATGATTTAATTTGATAGACTGTAAACAAAGATGAACATAGCGAGGTATGACATCACTGGTTGACTTTGGAAGTTCTGGAATAATACCATGCTAACCATGCCTCACCAGAAACACTGAGCATTCCCTACATGAGCTAGCATTAGCTTCTTTGGCTGCATTGTCATTAACCAAATATTGCATCTTGTGAGGGTCTTCATATTGTAACACCTTAACCACAAACTCAGCAGGAGTAAGCAGAAAAAATGTATGGAGAAAAATCAGTTTATTCTTTAAATAGAGGCTCAATTCAGTATGAGTCCTGCTGCCTGGAAGAGCAGCAGGTAAGCCAACTGTCAGTGTGCTTTTAAACAATGGCCACGCAGCAGACATCAAGGCCTTCTATTAGCTTTCAAACTAATTAACGAAGCAATACATTCCATAATGACCACTAGCACACCAGGTTCTTAATTTAGCGAAAGAACATACTGTTGAGAACACATTGAATTTACTTCATGTTGCTTGAGAGAAATTGGTATTTTTGAAATGGGAATCAGTCTGGAGCAGAGAAATCTTTTGAGCCACCATCTAGTAGCCTATATTTTTTGCTATGTCCACATTGGCTTCAGCGTCAAGTTATTGTTGTTGAAGTTGTGTTTTCATTACTGTTTGTTGATTTGTTTGTTTGTTGTCTATCAGCAGGATTATGCAAAAACTACCAGGTTGAATTTTATGAAACTTGGTGTAGTATGGGCAAGGGAGATTTTAGTGCAGTGTGTGTCATAGAAGAAAGGAGTATTGGCTTTTCTAGTTGTTGGATGATTTTGAATTTGTACACCAAATTTATCTTCAAATGGTGCAATTCTTCCACAGGTTAAACCTTTATCTTTCTAATTTTATTACAACATTAATGCATGAAAATCCAGCGAATTAGGTTGGTTGGTTTGGTCAGTTGTCCTAAATATCTGAAGTGTTCGTATGTGTTCTGCTCTTCCCTGGCCCTTCCTAATATTTGGGTTTGACGTGTTTGTCAGTCGGGAGAAACAAGCAAAAAAATTTATGATGACCATTGTTTGGATTAAGCAGAGTTTGTATTTATTACCATAATGGTAGTCATAGCAGCTCTGTATTGTAAGATAATTTACAATTGATAAAAAAAAAATGTCTGCAACTGCAGCATTGCAAACAACAAGTCAGTAACAGTATTGTAAAACTGTTAAAGTAAGTTGGTGGCCAGCTGCCAGTAAGTTGCTATAATTTTTACAGCAAGCTTGTTACACTGTGTGTGTTTTTGTTTGTCAGCACTGAGACCCATAATGGAAGTGCTGCAGGGAAAGTCAGACAGGTTGGTTTGCTTTCATTGCAAAGCCTTTCTGCTCCATCAAGTATTTACACAACTACTGCTGTTTGGACATGACTGTTATAGTGTGTATCCGTGAGTGCTTCGGTGTGTGTGTGTGTGTGTGTTTTTGGTGCTTGTGTGTTTTTGTGTAAGCGGTTCTTTGTACGCGCATTCTTGTGTTTTGTGTGTGTGTGTCTGTCTGAGTGTGTGCTGCTTTACCCTGGCAGACCTTGTCATGTCACAGTGACCAGAAAGCAATTATCGGTGTATTGCCGGTTTGAGAAGGACCTCCTACACTCCCCTCTTCCTGCTGGCAGAGAGGGAGAGAGGGAGGGAGAGAGAGAGGCAAGATGAGAAAGTCAAGAGAGAGGCTAAGAGAGAAGTGGGAAAACAGAGCAATGGAAAGAGAGGAAGATGAAGAAAGAAAGGCTGAGAGGGGAGACAGTGAGGGGAAGAATGAAAGAGAGAAAACCAATGAGGGAGAGCGAGGAAAACAAAGACTTGGATGAAGAGAATGTCAGGCTGACATTGCTGGATCAGTTTGAGAGCTCTCCAGGGCCACAGCCACTGTGCCCTGCTGCACCTCTCTGAAGGACTCTCACAGACAGCTTTCTCAGTATACAGAAGACACACAAATCTGCACTCACGCACACAAATACAAACACGTAACACTTCTTCAACACACTCCACTGCCCACACTGCTACCCCGTCAGCCATGCAAACAACTAGCCAGACACCCACACAGAGCTTTTGTCTGGTGGCTTTTCTGACTGCCTTTTGGTTTAATTAAACAGCAGCCCGGCTTCATGCATACTTCTTATACTAATGATAATCTTGTTATTGCTAATTTTAGCATTGATCTGAACTCATACACAATCTTTTGCAAATATTACAGAAATAGAATGTATAGACAAGGAATTCTCTTTCACACCAACAGACCAGTGTGTTAAATACATACTATTGTTTGGCTCATTTTCCCAGTGGCACTACTCTGCTTGTGACATGTGCTCGTGGTTTGCTGTATGTAAGTCCCTCATGAGCCATTGGATATAGGAGCTATACAGACACACTGAATGGGCTGGCATATGCAAACACAGATTTAGTTCTGCAATCCTGACTTGTTTACCATTTTCATTTTGCAGCAAACACAAAAAAGCCCTGAACAGGCGCTACATTTATCAAATTGGACTAACTCAGCAATCTATTTATTAGTTTTGCCTGACATACAAACAACATAGACATAGTTCAGTAGGTGGATGTGAACAGCGATGAGTAGTGAATATGATATATTTATATATCTAAAACTGACAAATAGTTTCCACGACTCTGTTTATCTGGACTGGCAACACAGCTGCCAGTGGCAACATAAGATCTTTTCCGCTTGCATTAATTTTAACACTTGCCATCAATCAAGACAAATACCATAATAGCATCTTATGCATGAGCATGCCAGTGTCTTGTAATAATGACAATTTTATCTCGCGCTTCCAAGAATAGTTATTTTGTGAAATGTTACACTGCCATCATTTGCAATCAGCACGTAAACAGCTCTTGCATCATTTTTGCGAAGCGGATACACTTAAGTTCTAAACACAGCTATCTACAGCAACCACACAATGTAAATTCTTTGCATGCTCTTCACATGAAGAGCTGCAACCCAAGACCCACTTTGATTTATTTTTTTTATGCATAACAACATTGATTTAGTATTTAGTCTTTGAGTGGTGCCAAAATGCTTCAAGTGCACAGCAGTACTGTGGGTGAACAGCTGCAGTCAGTCATATAGATCAGTAGAGACACTGACGTTGCTGACACACTTCTTTCACTACACTGCTGATAGAGCCAAGGTGTAATGCTTATAGTATCATCTCTCTGGCACTGGGCCGGTTTGGAGCTTTTAATCGGAAACACTAATCAGAGTTAAGGAGATGAAACAGAATTAGCATAAATTATATCCTCCATCCTCCCACATAATCGTTCCACTAAGAGTATTCTTTCTTTAACATACAGAGCAATTCAGTGTACACTACAGGTGTTGGTATGTATATAGAATAGGAACATCACTTCTACTGTATGTAGTCAGCAATGTAGATAATGTGGTTATTTTTATGATCATGATTACCTTTTTATTACCTACTCTATGGTGTACAAGACTTTATAGGAATCCTTATTTTGCTTTTAAAACTATCAGTGAAAGTGACTGCGGATGAAGCTGGTGATTATGTGGGTGAAGGTAATGGATGTAATGAATGTGGATGCTGAATATGCAAATCACAATTGCAAGTGTGTGTGTGTTTGTGTGTGTGTGTGTGCGCGCGCATGTGTTTTAAGACCAAGCCCAGTATGCAAATACTTCTGCTTATGTCAGTTATGTGCACAAGCTGTTTTCCAGAAAAAGCATGTCTTAAGTTATTCACTATTTGGATCTTTAGGGCATTTCTCTTGCATGATATCCACTCATGCCTGGAGCTTT
Organism: Stegastes partitus; assembly: GCF_000690725.1. Classification (NCBI taxonomy): domain Eukaryota; kingdom Metazoa; phylum Chordata; class Actinopteri; family Pomacentridae; genus Stegastes; species Stegastes partitus. The sequence continues at coordinate 1,052,251 of NW_007577793.1, forward strand.
AGTAAGTCCAGTGCTACAATCTGACAAGTTGGTGGTCTGACATAAGGTCTAAATATTGCAGTTAAGCATTTCCTTCAGGCCTGTTTTTTAAGTAATGTTTACACCTGTTATGCAAATCCAGCTCTGCAGAATGAAATGGCACTCTCCACCTTTGCAAGATTACAGCAGGTTTAGATTTTAGCATGAACAAATTGGCCATAGATATAACAGACAACACACTCACATTCACTACTTATTCAAATTTTTTGCCAGGAATCATGTAGCTCTGTTGTATTTATGAATAACTTTGTTTATAAAAAACGTACGCATTCACTATACCTGCACTATCCCATAGAGATAAAGCAGGTGGACTTAAGCTGAAGTGACACTGGGCGAGAGGCAGGGTACACCCTGGACAGGTAACCGGTCCATTGCAGGGCTAACAAACAAAATAAACAGACAGCTATTCACGTTCACATCTATTGCCAATTCAAAATCACCAATTACCTTCAATGCATGTCGTTGAACTGTGGGAACAAGCCCCTGAGAAATCCCATGCAGGCACACGAGAAAACTCCACACAACAAAGCCGAAGCTGTAAGGCAAAAGTGCTAACCACTGCACCACATTGCCACCCTGCTAATTTCAATCGTTCTTAGTAATTATTTTAACTTATTGTTGTGTTTTTAGATTATGTCTCATGCTGTCTGCTGTTGTGCATACTTTGACGAAACTGCGTGAGTGAAAAGAAACACACTTCCCCTAGATAATGATTATCAGAGAAACTATTGCAAAAGTACACAGTGAGCTGACAGAGGGCAGTCTTATGTGAACAGGTGACTGGGGATTAATAGAAGTGGTATGTACATGGCAGGGCTGTGCGGCAGAGGGAAAATTGCAAAACCAACCAGCATGTAGTGTTGCAGAAAAGATTTTTTGTAAGGTTGCTAATAGTTCACGGAAACCTACGGATGACTTGCCAAGGATGGCTGGTAGAATAGACGAGACAAAGCGGTTCAAGGTGAGATGAAGCATGGTTGATAAGCAAACAGTTCCTTGCCAATGGTATGTTTTGAAAAGAGCAACTGACACCTAAGCTATGGGCCACTGCTGACAATGTCTATGCCAATGACATGCCATGTTAGCAGAAAGTGGAAGATAAGGGTAGAAAAATCTAAATTCGATGGATAAGGCAGGAAACCATGAAAAGGAGATATCACAGTTGGGGGAGCTGACTTGGGGATAAACGATAAGGTTGTCCAACTCAATTTTAGTGCCTGTTGTCATGAATCAGCATCGGTTTGCTGTACTTTGCTGAACTACAGTGAAGCTAAGAATTTTACCTGACTGTACCTAACTCCATGTCTTACTTTATTTTTGAACTAAGTTGAGGCATTGTTAGAAAATAATTGAGGAGTTCATTTGCAAAAACAGATAACTCCATTTTTGGAAATTGTCAGAAAACATATTTTTTTGTTGTTTGCTTGGGACAATATCAATCAATCTGAAGTTAAATGGATTTGACTCAGTAGAAATGACATGACAAAAATAGAGATAACTTAAGATTGATGGATATTGTCTTAGGTAGACGATGGAAAAGTGGGTTTTCTGAAGGCTGGTATAGATGGAGTTATCCGTTTTTGCAAATGAACTCTTCATTTGTTGTTTTCAAGAAGAGGAAGTGTTGTGGAGGACCTAAAAATGTAGTGGCCCAACGGATTCAGCCGCAACAGTACACAATATATCAAAACTGTCAAGCTGACAGTGGATAGTGAAGGAAAGAAACAGTAGCAATCCAGCAGCTACTTTGTGTCAGGCACATAGCAACAAGCACTGCCAAACTGTGGTATAGTGTTTCATAGTTCCCTCCCTGAGCACAAACTCCCTTCTTCTCAACACAACTCAGCAACTCTTTTTCAACTGTTTCCTTGTGTCTCGTTTATCCTCTGCTTTTCTTTTCAACCGTTTCCTCACTCTCCCTCCCCACCTTTTGTCTTTGTTACTCCTGTCTTTCTTCCGTGTTCCTCCTTCTCTTTACTAGTCTTTTCACTCTTGTAGGTAGTTTCATTTGATGTTCTGCCTCATGTGCAAGGAAACGTGATAGAAACCTCTCCCTACTGCACCTATCTGCCTGTTTTCTCTTCTTTGTCTCTATTTCTGTAAATCACACAGTGTAACAGCCTCTGGTGACAAGCCTGGCTTTGAGTGAGCGTTGGATTGCACCAGTATGCAGGCTAGCTTTTGTCAGCCTTCACCACATCCTCATGGTGTCAAGTAAACTCAAATCTGTGTGTGTGTGTGTGTGTGTTTTTTTGTGTGTGAATAGCACTGAGTGAGGAGCTGCGACATTCCAGTGTGGAGCTTCAGAAAATGAGAGAGGAGAAAAAGCACCTAACTGAGCAGCTGATGTAAGTGTCTACAGTATGTGGTAGAAGGCACACACACACACACACACAAAAACACATGTACAGATGAGGACGCAGGTGGATCGTGGTATTTGGAATATGCTGGGTGAAGAACAGGTCACTGCAAATTTTTGCTCTATGTATAATTTCCCTCAACCAATCAAAACCGTCTGTACAGCCCCACTGACACCGCCCAAACCAGGAAATGCTCACGTTCCACATACCGGGCCTGCTAAGCTCCAACAACAGAGGATTTGACTTGTATACACTCACACAAATGTCTAGTCAGGGGTTTAGGACTTCAGAATAAATATGCCCCTGTGGCTTTTGAAAATATGCTGATGATGAAGCTCCATCAGTTCAAAGATTTTGCAAATGCTTTGAGTTTTTTTCCCCCCTTTTCCTTCTTCTAAATACCTGGACTTGTAGACACAAATACACACACACACACACACACACACACACGCACGCACGCACACAGAAAAATAGGAAGTCTACACCCACAACACATAGCTACTCTACAAATGCAGCAACAGAGGTTTTGACATATTCTCATATGTTCAAGCCATGGCGATTGTTAAGTTGTCATGTATATTTGAGTTAGTCAGTGACTGAATTGTTAGCGATAAAACGTAGTACAAACGTTCATAATCCCCAACAGGATGTATCCAGTGACTTTCGCAATGCCTTCCCTTTTTCTTGCCACCATGAGGTCGATATTTATGGCTTTAGTGAAATGTTGTTACAGCTGTTTGATAGATTGCTTTGAAAATTGGCACGTGTCCTCATGTTCCCGTTAGGTTTGACGACTGATGGTCTCCTAACTTTTCATCAGCACCGTCATCAGGTACATATTTCAGGTTGTCCGATACTTTGACATACAACCAAACGCCAGCAAAACATTCCAACCAGCCTCAGCTATACTTTATGTTTAGTGCCAGCAGATCAGCAAACGCTAGCACGCTGAGAAGCTAAAGTTAGACGCTGAACATGGTAAACATTACACCTCCCGAACATGTGAGCGTGCTAATATTAGCTCAGAGCTGTTTACATGGCAACAGTTTTGTCGTCATGTTTATTCTGTTTTCATATAGGGAGTTTTTGACAAAAAATATATAAAGATTTTTTCAAACATTCTGATTATTTTACTATAAATAATAAAAAAAGATCTCAGTCACATCTTAACCTTAAAAATCCCCCATATCGAGGATTTCTCACTCCATGTTCAACAACTGAGTAGTAAGTTGATTGAAGGTTTGCAATTTTTTAAGTCTGTGCTAAAAAAGCAACAATCTAGGTACTCATATATGCAGTGACATTTCAGATTATTTAAAATCATTTCTCCTTTTTATATAGCTAATGTTTTTGTCAAACTTACATCAGGCTTTAGCAGTCAGAGTCAGACTAATCAATAAGTGAATATCCTCTGAAGTTTAGACTTACATTTTTTTTTTAAATTCTGAAATCCATCCGTCCATCCATTATCTATACACTGTTTAATCCTCACTAGGGTCGCGGGGGCCTGGAGTCTATCCCAGCTGACGGCACGGGACACCCTGGACAGGCCGCCAGTCTTTCGCAGGGCTACGCTTAGAGACAGACAATCAAGCACACTCACATTCACACCTACGGACAATTTAGAATCACTAATTATCCTCAACGTGTTTTTTGGACTGTGTGGGAGGAAGCCGGAGAACCCAGAGAGAACCCACGCTGCATGGGGAGAACATGCAAACTCCACGCAGAAAGATCCTGGTGTCCCCACCGGGACGTGAACCGGTGACTTTCTTGCTGCGAGGCAACAGTGCTAACAACTGCGCCACCCTGCAGCAATTCTGAAATCCCGCTTTGATTATTTAAGATGGTGGAAGCCTCATATTTTCTTTTTATGTTTGGTGGCTGTGACTCAGGTGGGAGAGTACGTTGTCCCCTAATTGAAGGTCAGCAGTTCGATCCCCGCCAGTCAAAGTGTCTTTGAGCAAGACATGAACCCAGAGTTGCTCCCAGTGGCAGGCAGCCATTGGTGTATGAATGTGTATCTACTCTCAGACGTCACTTTGGACAAAAGCGTCTGCTAAATGAATTGTAATTGTAATAAACTAAAACATGTAATTGTAATGCAATGAAACGTGACATTCAGTTTCCTTTCCTCCCTAATCTCTTACATTAGGGACATCTTAGGGGAGGATTGCCAATATGAAACAGAACACTGATTCCTTCAAGCAAAACCCATTTCAGTTTACTCAAGGGTATATGACTTAGACAAAGTTGAGAAAAATGTGAACCCACAACACAAAATGTTTTAGTTTAGAAGTTTAGAAACACAGACCTAAAGCCAGCCTATTTTTCACAGACTTAAGTATTTACCCTGCAGTGTTTTGTGTATTGACTCGCTATCAACTGTTTTCACAAGTACAAGCCTGCTTGAACCAGCCACTGTAGGTCAGGTTTTGCCGTCCGTTAAACTGTTTTCATCTCTTCGCGAATTCCTCACGGATAAATTACTCCATATTTGGTCATATCCTGACAACAGTTTGCGCTGTACAGTGACAATGTTTTTAAATGTTTGCACATATTCCCTCGTTCTGACTTATAGTGTTATTTTTAAGCAACAGAGAATGCTTTTAATCTTGCTTCGGTGACGGCATTCATAACATTTGAAAAATCAACCACTTCAAAAGTTGGACACACACAAAGATACACAGAAACGCAAACATACCCCTACACATAAAGGGAGTAAATGTTAAACGTTGCTTTTATCTGATAATCAAAGCATTAAAGATCTACTTGACATGACAGACTACAGATGAAGGACTCATTTATTCACTAATGGTTCCTCCTTCTCCCTCTGTAACCCACCAATCACTCTGTCTTTCTCTCTTCCAATTTTCTTTGCCAAAAACTTTTTTTTTTGTTTTGCTCTGGTTCCTGCTCTCTTTCTTTTATCCATTTAAGACTGCTGCTGCTTTCAGTTACAGGAATGATTATCTCATGCAGGAGGTGTAATGTAGTCGACTGTATATGTGTACATACAAAACTTCTGGCATATTTGTAACATGTGTATGTGTTTCTATAGAAGGCCATATATGTTTCTGTCTAATCACTGGTTAGCTACACAAATACCTTGTTTACAGATAAACTAAAGGTACATTCGGCCTACTAATGGCCAGAAACATTATAATATTTTTAAAATCTTGAGCTTATCATTGGTTCCAGAGTATTTAGTATTAAAAACATACATCATTGACGGTACAGGTACCTTAGCAAACATCACTTTTTTGTAAAACATTACACTGCTTCAGTGAGATACACTAATAAACATACAGTATAGAGCAAAATTAAGGCATTACAAGTGTTTTTACTGCTGTAATTTTTATTCATGTCTGTTAATCTGAGACAGTGAGACTAGCTGACCTTGCAAACATCAAATAAATCATGAATTTATTCATGAGAATTCAATACTCAAATTTCCGTCCTTCCACAATGAGTTTCTTATGCCTGTTTGCCCCTTCCTTCTGATCTAAAGCCTTTACTTTATTCATCACATTTAGGCAGCTTTTAATATCAGACAGACATTTTTCATTCACCCTTTTTTCCCCCTTTCCCACTTGCTTTCTTGTATGAGTTTTATTTTTAGAGTGATTAAACATCTGGCTTTGTTGCGAGATACGTTACTGTTAGAAAAATGGACCCCTTGCCTTTTTGCTTTCCGTACAAATTGTTCATACGACTGAGTGCATATATCAAACACAAATTTAACTTTACACATACATATGTGCGGAACGTGCACATCCATCCAGCACAGGGATCACTGCTGAGACAAGGAGGATGGAGGAGATGTTTGCAGTCTCACGCGACCCACCTAGACATATGGACATATGCTATAGGGAGATTCAGCCTTAAGGCCATGTTGCATGATGAGTTGTGTTTGGAGGAGGATGGGCTCAAGTCTGAGTCTTTATTGCATGATAAGGAGAGTGTCTGATGTATATATGTGTGTGTAAAAGACTAAAGATGATTGCACAGAGGGAAAGCAAGGGGTCACATCCATCTGAGCAGTTGCACTCTGCTGTCTAATTTCTGCACAACAAGACTGTGTGTAGTATTAAATGTTGGCCTTTTTTTTTTTTTTTTGCACTTTGCCAAATTTAAATGTAATATTTTACACACGCACAGCTTGTTTGTAAGAGCAATCTGTTGAAATGTAGTTTTCAGCAAAGCCATGTCACTTGATTTTAAAGCCTAATGAACTTGGTTTGTCTTAGTAAACTTGTCGCAAGAGGAACAGAATTAGCAAGTACAACAATAAGTATAAATTAGATCTAATAAATTAAAGCGTGTCGGACAAACTGATGCTAATCCTAATGTTAATCTTAATTATGGACCACCATGAGCACCAGGAGGACAGTGAAATATTATATTATATTATATTATATTATATTATATTATATTATATTATATTATATTATATTATATTATATTACATAAATAGTGTTACTCCAGTAAAAGTAAATAGGTGTTATTAGTAAAATGTTCTTCAAGTGAAACAATCTGCCTTCTGCATATTAACTCACTAATGCTAATGTATAAAGGTTAAGTTGTATACTGTTGCGTAGTTTCACCTGTAAGATTGCATCATGTTGTGTCCTGTATATCCACTGTATTATTGTGAGCTTATATAAAACGTTTTGTTTAATTCTAAACATGTAAACCCAGATTTGTGTGTAAGTACACTCCTTGTACCAAATTGCCAAACACAATAAACACAAGCCAGTGATTTCTCTTTCTGTTCTGTGCGTGGCAGACAGTCAGGCGAGGTCTAGACTGAGGTCCAGATGGGATGCCCGAGTTGATCGCCTAACCCTCCTTTCACTGTCCAGTTGATGCTGATTGGTTGCCTGTTTAAACACCCTCCTCCATAGCTGCTGTGTGTGTGTCTGTTCTCTGTGCCCTGTATTCCTTCAGCTTCACTATGCATCATATCAGCTTCCTTTGATTCGCTCTTGAGATCCAAGAACAAAAAAGTTTGTTTGTGTGCACAAGGCGTTGCCATGACAACCTCCTAACCTTTGACCCCTCCCCCCACCTCTATCAAATATCAGTGTTCCACACCTGTTGTGTTTCAGTGGCGCCAGCCTGTTGCTCTGGAAACGTGCATATACACACATATTTCAGGGGCGGTCTAAGGACAGTGGAATTCTTCTGATCCGAGCTTGCAATCTGATCAGCATGCCAGCGGGACACTCAAGGGCAGCTTGTTTTCTCGCGACTGTTGACACACACATGCACTTACGCACTCCTCAGGATCTTTTAGCTTGTTGTCAATCACTGATGTGCCCATGAACCTTCCTGTATTCACAGTGTTTGTACATGAGTTCTGTTGCGTATGAATAGTGCCGTCTGTGATTTTTAGATCATGACCGCCTCTTATTACCCAACTTACAACTCATACAATCCTTGCCACTGGGCACGTCCAAGGGAACTTTGACAGCATTTGTCAATGGATCACTATGAGCTCCACAAACCTCCTCCTCTAACATCTGGATGATATGTATGTGAAAGGTGTAGCACTTCCTGCTGCATTCTGATTGGCAGAAGTCACTGAGCTCATTCTTTTATCGGTGAATGAACGCATGGATCCTCCAGCACAGACGCGGGCCTGGTTGAAAGGATGGATTAGAGGGAAGCGAAGGATAGATGAAAGATAGGATGGATGCGCTGAGCAAGGGAGGAGAGATGAAAGAGTGGATGGTGGAATGAGTGAAGGTCAAGAGAGAAAGAGCAAAGGATTGATGTGATTGATGTGATACAGCTTGTTTTCATAAGGCTGATGCACGCTGACTGCTCCATGTGTGTCTGTGCATATGCGTTAAAGCGCGTGTCTGTGAGTATTGGCAGTAATATATCCATTGATCTCAGAGTGTATCCAAGGACCCAGTTTCCATAAGATGTGCCTAAGAAACACACACAGACTTTTTTCCCTGTTTTCCCTACTTTACCTCAGTCTGCTGTTTGTCACATATTAGATAAAATCTGTCACAGCCCTTCAGGAAAGAGGAACCCCTTCTTCATCCCTCTTTCTTCCTTTGATTCAAAAGAAACCTCACTCTTGTTTCTCTCTCTCTCTGTGTGCTATCATGGAAGCACGTGCCACACAATAACCAGCACTTTCCTGAAATGCTGAGAGGTTTTCTCTCTTATGTGGCTGTTTGCTATGTTTGCGTACACCGCAGAGGGAAGAGAGGCTCAGCAGGGAGTCACTGGTACATCGCAATTTTGGTGTCAAGATCCACTATGCTCTGTGCTGTCTGCCACCTGTCTCAATCAACTATGCTCAATTTTCTTCACTTTAATTTGTGGAGGCACATTCACCTGTTTTGCTTGTCAGTTTCCCTTTTAATGATTCATTCCTTGACTGGTTGACACGTCTAATTACACAGACAAAAATATATATATATATATATATATATGTCCAAGTCGGCAGGGTGAACAGAAATGTTTGATTCTTATTAGTATCTGTTACGACTGCGGTCGTATTTGTTAATAGAATATTATTATGCCCTTTGATCTGTGTGTGACCCGTTGATTCTATTAAATATGTAAATATGTAAAAAGCGACCACTGGATTGTCTGACCCAGTGGAAGTTCTGGTCTCAAAAACGGAGAGAGGACTTCGCCAATGCGTGCAGAGACAGAGGGTCAGATGGGCGGAGCCATTTCCTCACCGGCATCCCAACCGGCACAGCACCACGTCATCAGTTTTGTGTACAGTCCATCCATCCATCCATTTTCTATACACCGCTTAATCCTCATTAGGGTCGCGGGGGGGCTGGAGTCTATCCCAGCTGACTTAGGGCGAAGGCAGGGGACACCCTGGACAGGTCACCAGTCTATCACAGGGCTTGTGTACAGTCGACTTTGTGAATGGAGTGAGCTGCTACCTTTTTTGTTTAACCGGTTTTCTCATGTTTATGTTTGGTAGGGAGGCCAGACTTTGTGTTTATTTTCGATACTTTTAATTTTGATAGACAAGTTGGTTCTCCCGTACTTTAGTGTCGTTTTGGTTGTTATTTTTGATAGAGCTCACTCTTATTTTAAGTTAATCATTCCCTTTGTTTTAACCCCACATTTATTATAAGTAAGTCATCATTTGTCCTGGTAAAACTGCTGTGGTGTGGCTGCTTGGGATCGGAAAGGGATGGCGCATTCGTGTTGCGTTCAGGTGCCCCTAGACTGGGCGTAACAGTATCTGTCACCCAGAACAGCTGATTGACTGTCTTTACAGCCAGCTGAAGGGTTGCTGGTATGTGTTTCATCTGCAGTCTGTAATTTGAGTGACGCGAGTTGTCAGACGCGTGATGGAAGATTTATTGCGGTTACCTTGATTAAATCTTGTGCAACCAGGAAACTTTTTTCACTCCTTTTCTTATTTTATAATACTCATTATAGCTGGAGGAAGTGAAGTTTTGAGTTCACACACGCACATGCATGCACACTCACAGTTGGTACAATCCTTTCCATGGAAAATTATAAACAATAGAACATTTTCGCCTATTTTTTTTCAACAGAAACCTCCCAGGAACCTTCACGCTGTGATTGTACTCTCCGCCGAACACACCCATTGATAATATATGAAAACAGATATTTCCTCGTCTTGCTTTGTTTCCATGTGCACACTGGGTGCTCCACATGCCCGCAGCCACAAAAATACCCGAACTGCTTCGTCACTCTTACGGTGCACTGAACACTTGACTGCACTTTGAACCATATGCAATTCACAAAAACACCACCAACCTCTGTCTTTCTTTCTTCCCCGTGCTCTTTCTCAAGTACCCTTTTCACCTCTGACAAAAAAAGGAGGATGACAAATAGTGAAAATAGCAGTTGGGGAATAAGATTTCATGTCATCTTTGCCTGTGAAGACACAAAAGGGGAGAGAGGAAGTGAGGACTAGGGACAGGCACAGCAGACTGTAAAGTACAAACTGTTTGCTGTAGCTAAATAGGTGGAATGTACTCAGGGGCCTGCTCCAAATCATCAGGAGCTGTGACAGCAAGGGAGGAAAAGAAGGTTAGAAAAGAGGGCAAAGGAGCAAGAGGGAAGAATTGGGATGGAGACGTGATGAGAGTGCAGAGAGAGGGAGGCTGATAAGTGGTGTCAGACAGCAGTGAGGGTTACTTGTATTGGCTGTATCTGGGCCTGTGTCATCCTACCGGCATATTTCATATTTAACAAGGACGACCGAGTGCAGTTCCTGGAGACCCTTAGAATATAAACACAAGATCATTATTATTTCAATAAAGTTACAGTTTCTTTGAAAATTGTAAAAACTAAATAATTTTCTTTAATAGATATTGAGCACAGTCCGTATTTTTATTTTTTATAGCTAGCACATCTTGTTCCACCTGCATACCCCTCCTCTGGCTTCCTCCCTCTGCAGCCTGAAACATTAGTGCTTGTTCCCCACATCATGACCTGATACTGCTCTGGCTGCATGACACACTATTTTAGTTTTATCTTACATTGTAGAGGATAAACATTAAATGTGAAAGCAGAAAATATTTTAGCACAAATTCATATATTTTATATTAATTCTGAATTTATATTTTAGGATGAGCAGTGTTTATGGTTGTCACCAGAGTGCATGAGGAAATCCTTCCAAATGAGTGACACAGTAATCTGTGATCATTTCAATTAGGCAAAACACAAAGTCAGTAAATAGAACTATCTATTGAAACTACTTAGGCAGAACAAGGTGCTTTTGACTAGGATCCACCTGCAACTTTATATATGCGTAATTGTAAAATGCCCTAATTTATACAGAAACAGAAAACAATGATAAGAGGTCATTAGGGGAAAAAACAATTGATAAAGTCATGAATTTAAAAATGATAGAATAAAGCAAAATATACCTCTTGGGTCTTTGGGTACCTCAGTTGGCAGAATGAGGGTAAATCCTCTAAACTCCAAGCAGTATCTGGGCGTTTGTTTTTTTTTTTTTGGCTGTGGGCTCATTACTCAAGGCAATATAAGTTTTGCACCTCTATGAAAACAGCACAACCATAACTCAAAGTGGGGACACTCAAAAGTGCCTTCATTTGCAGTATAGCAAAAGGCACAGAACTTTGTTTTTTTATTGAATCTGGTTTGTCCAAATGGCTGATTTTTGGCAGTTAAATGAACATGTGTGATTCATGTGATTTCAATGAAATATCACAATTTTAAGCTTAGATTTGCCTGACAAAATGGCAAATCACAAATGAGTGGTTCAAAAATGGAAGGTAGAAAATGAAATGATTCTTTCTATTTTTACAGTTTCTGGCTCTGATAAACGGTGAAATTTTGGCAGTTTAAAAAAAAATAAAAAAACTCAACAAGCCTTTCAAACTCACTGGCAGATTTTGGGATTCAGAGGAAAAATTCTCCAAAGCATTATTATATGTGGCATCTGTACTTTGTTGTACAATTACTTCATCATAGCATGAAAGCATCACAATAGTGATACAATCTATTGTGATGTGCAGATGTAATAAATTATTAATAGAGGGATGAGCTGTCCTGGCTGTTTTACTGAATCCACTTCAGTAAAATGTACAAATAAATCCACACAGTTGTCAGAGAAATCTGCTAAATTGGAAGTGAAAACAGGCTGTCTGCCTGTGAGCTCAGACATGCAGGCCCTCTCACTCTGTATCCTCATTGCGTGTGGTTGCAAGGTCATAGGGCTAGACAGCCAGCAACATACTCACACACACACACACAAACACATTAACTGATCATGCCGCCAGAGAGGGGATTAGGTTGAGAAGCCGACAGGGTTAGGAGGGTTAGGGTAAAGTCTGTGTGTGTGTGTGTGTGTGTGTGTGTGTGTGTGTGTGTGTGTGTGTATGTGTGTACAGAGGAGTACCACATACTGTCACAGCACGCAGAATCAGAATTACAACTGATTTCCAGTTTACTTTCTCAAGAGGAAGGCAGCAGCTGCACATGGAAGAAAAGGCGAAGACACTAAACGTATTTATTTTGAGTTTAGCAACTAAGAACTACCTTTTTAGAGTGCCACACACCTAAATTCAGTTGTAAACTGACAACCAATAGCACTTTTCATGCCCAAGGAGTTGCGATACACAGGAAGCCTTCCTGAACCTTTGCAGATCCCAGAGGGAGAATTCTTTGTTAAGCTTGGCTTCTTCCACATGGAGATTCAAGCGTAGGAGGACACAGAATAGCCATTGTATGGATTTGGTATCTTGCTCAAGTACTTTTCAGTGTCACTTGAGATTGTAAATACATACTATGCAAGTAAATATTATGTTTCCTTCTGCCTGAATGGGAAATGGGGGTACAATTAGTATGAATTGCATTTAATTGAGAGGAAAGTGTTAATGAATTTTAAGCTATGTCAATTTGTCCTGGTCATACATTAACTGGCTCAATAAATGGTGAAAAGTGAGTGAGCGTGCCATGCACTTTGTGTCTCCAGGGAGCAGAAGAGGCAGAGAGAGGAGCAGCTGTCCCAACACAAACACTTTGAGGAGGAGCAGAGAGAAAAACTACTCAGGTTTGTTGATCTTTCTTCTTTATTCTGCACACTTTTGTTTAATCCCATCTGATAAATTCCAGTTTTTTCCCTTCACCAACTTTCCCACAATCCCTGAACTGACCCAACTCACCCGTCTTCAGATCAGCCCCTTCCTGTGCTCTTCCCCATCTCCTTTCTCCCAAAGAGAGGTGACCATATTAGTGTCAGCTGAGATCGGCTCTTGGATCATTTGAGGAGATCTTAGGCTCCATAAAGTGCCAGTGACACAGCAGAGTCTCGTGTGAGGCTGGCGCGACAGATGGAAGCACTTCTTAGCTGGCGTGGAGTCATGTTTCTCTCTCTTACACACAGACACACACACACACACACACACACAATCATCTGTGCACAGAGGCACGCACATAATGCAGATATGCAGAGGCGCAGTGGCACTTCTATTGGAGTGCATCACACTAATATGCAGGCAGACACATGTGTGTCACACACACACCCAACCCACATGTGTATACCCACAGACAGACATATACACTATGGCCTCTCATCTTTCCAAGCAGGCGTTAGATGTATGTAGGGTGTGTATTTTTTCACATGGTATCTGCTGGTATTCCCTTTCTAAGCCACTGGCAGCCTGGTGTGTTCAATTACACTGTCGATTTATTTCCCTTCCCACACAGCAGCCTCTGATCTAACCCTCTGGCTCCTATGCAGCTCAACATATGATAGCACTCCACTGGGGGGTGGAGGCTATTTCAGAAGGGATGAGAGTTCAAGGGGAGGGAGCACCTCTCCATAGCTGTGAGAAAATGTAATGGGAGAAAACAATTCACCAAATTGTCCAAGAAAAGAGGCCAGAGGTGCAAAAAGACAATGTTAATCTGACCAAATCAATAAGTACATTGCTGCTAGTGCTTTTGATGCTGATTTCAAGTTAAGTGGGCTTTCAATCTGTCCAGTTTCTCTTTGCTCAGATGGTTTCAAATGGATTTATGGTAATGTCCCTGCAGTTCCTTTCACACTGTGACCTAAAACAGATATTATAGCGACTGCTAGAGCACTAGTCTAATGTAGCCAGACCTATCTTCACAGCATTATCATTCTACTTTATGGGGAAAAAAAACATACTTTAACATCATACATGCAGCAGTGGTGTCCCTGCAAAATAATGCAGGAGCTATTGTTTTGGTGGAGCAGTTCTATATGGGGCATTATCATTTAAATAGCTAACTCATTTTTAAAAAAAGTCTTACTAAACAATCCAAATCTTCTGCAAAACTTAACATTTTCGCTGCTCTGAGGTTGCTGAGTTAAAAAGTTAAAGAGCTGTAAGGAAGAGAGATGAAATAAGAAACTGCCTCTTTCTGTGTCCTCTTTGTCTGTCTGATTCTTTCTGAACATAAACTCTCTTTTCAAAAACTTTATTCATCATAGTCTGTCTTCTGATAAAAGGAGAGATTCATAAGAAAAAAAGCCAGACCACCACAGACAATGATGTATTGTGCGCACACATTTTCTAAGTGTTTTTATTGTCTCCTTTGTGTATACATGCCTGTGCAATATTCGTTTTCAGCATTACTTGTTGTACCATATTCACTATATTCATAAAAACTGAATGACTGTCTGAAAATACAGTCTGACCCAGTTTTGGTGTCAATGTGCGTCAACTACTTTTAAATTTAAAGTAACTTGGTAAGGCTGGAGAATAAATGGCTTCTTTCTTATGTAACGAACTTGTTTGACGCTCACGCTCACCTGTTGACATGTCAGCATTGAGTTACTGTGCGTCTGCAGGTGTGTGGGTTTGTGCGGTCGTCCTGAACATGCATGCACACGCCCTATTCAAATGCGGATGAAAGGAATACTTCCTCCCTGAATATCACCGTATGGATAGTTACTGTACATGTCTGTGCACACATTCATCTCCTGTGTCTTCTCAACAGGTTAAAAACGGAGTTGGAGGAGAAACATGAGAGGTGGTTGCTATGCCAACAAAGATGTGATGCCGTGCAGCAACAGCTGTCGTCACTGGACAAGAAAGAGGAACAAATGAACCGGAAGTACTGTGCAGCTGTCGAGGAAGTGACTGAAGTGAGGAGAACTTTGGAGGAGGTCCAGCAGGAAACCAAAGAACTAAGGAGAGAAAGGTCATGATTGTGATGTTTGTTCTGCTCTACATTCTTCTCTTTTGAGGGCACCACACTAATCTATTTTATTCTATTGCACACAGATACCTTGACTTATCATGATCCTAATTATTACCGCCAGCACTAGGCTAGTATACAAACTGATGCTTCTTAAAGGTTCCAGGCAAGTCAATGAAAGTCTCAAGTGTTCTTAGAATGTGTTTTTAGCTCAAAATACCACGTACCATAATATGTGTATGGTGAGACAACGATGTGGGTATGAAATCAGCAGTTTGAAAATGACTCTGAAGTGACTTGACACATCGGTTTAACGGGCTGTGTTTCAGTCACTATTTCCTGCTTGTGATGTTGTGTGACAACAAAATGCAGTATATGTGAACACAGGGAGCAGGAGCGAAGAAAACAAATTTAAACACTGGCTGAGTTTAGGTTGCACTAAAGCACAACACACAACATAAAAACACAGTAACCCACCCAACCAGCCAACAGCAGAACATTTGGTGAGCTTTGCTTGTGGCTGAGACATTTTACAGTTAACAGAAGGTAAATAAACCTGGTGCGCTGTGAGGCAGCTGCTCATTCTGACTGGCTCACCTGGCAAGCAGGAATATACAAAGTTTTAGCAAGATGACTATTGGTTCCTCAGCACTTCAGTAAAATGTTTAAGAGCCTGTAAAGCTGGAAGGCGATCTGACAGAAGTAGACATCTTTGTATCTTAACAGCTTTTATTTTACACCTCCAACATTATAACAACCACAAAACACAATAAAAATTAATTTTCACCATTTGGGAAAACAGCTACTTATGGTAACACTGGGGGCTGCACGGTGGCTTGGTTGTTAGCACCATCGCCTCACAGATAGAAGATCCCTGGTTCGCATTCCGATTAGGATACCTGGGATTTTCCTGTGTGCAGTTAACATGTTCTCCCCATGCAGCGGTGGTTCTGTCTGGATTCACTGGCGAGCCTAGTGAGGATTATGCAGTGTATAGATAATGGATGGATGTTAACACTGATCTGTAAACTGTTGATATGACTCAGCACTAATTCAGCTACAAACATTCTTCTCAAATTTTACTATTGTAAAACAAAACTGACTTTGGTGTACTGGCCCTTTAAAACAAGTCAAACTTACGCCATATTGGAAAAATATTGTCAGGTAGTAAACTAAAGACTGGTGACCGTCAAGTGCCCCAGCTGGGAACCTGTCTCCTAATAATAGATATTTACATCTCTTCTGTGTCTCAGAGGACATGGTGTATAGATCGGCAGGAATCAATACCAAACCAAAAGCCTGCATCCTTTCCGTGGGTCCAGATCTAATAGTGTGTTGGGCTCTGTGCCCAGTTTCTTATGTAAGGTGTTACCTCTCTCTGTGTGGCTGGTTCACGCTGCTCAATAACCTTGCATTTAGGGTTGTTTATCTGTGTCAATATTTTATCTAGTGTTTTTCACATTGACGAGATGTCCCTGATTGCAGTGTTTGCAGATAACGTTGAACAGAGCTCAGACCTTCAGGGTTGTTATGTCGAGCTTTTACAATTATCACTTATTAGACAATTTTCTTCAGTTAAGATGAGATTATGTTTTTTGCTGCCGGATACAAAGTTATCTCCATTATCTTACACATTTTTAAGAAAAGACAAAGAAGTGTTTTACCTATAAAATGAAGTTTATAAACAGTTCAGTGATTCTTTTTTTTATCCAATATTAGCATCTAAAGGCAAACATCATTACAACAACTGGGACGAAACCCCACCAAAGTTTACACAAATTTGTCCTTCTCAATAGCATTAGTGTTGACTCACTTCAAAGTGCACTGAACCTGTAAGATGACTTTTTCCTTCATATTTTGCACAGATAAGAAATATATCAATACCTGCAGGCCTGTTGCCAGTCTAGGATTCCCTTCATAGGTATTATGTAAATAATGTTAGGTGTTTTTTTTTTTGTGTGTTTGTTGTTGTTGTTGTTGTGGTTGTTGTTTTGTTTGCTTTTTTGCATCCAAAAAAAGCAAGCACTATCAGAAAGTTAAAAGTCTTTTTTTGTAGTTTCTGGTGGTGATAAATGGTGCAATTTTGGCAATTTTATACAGATAACATGCCTTACAAATCCTCTGGCGTGTTATGGGGTTCAGAAGGTAATTAGAAAACATATATAGAAGTAAAACTATAACAATTTTAATAACATAAAGCTTAAAAAGCTTCGGTACATTTAAATAACACATACATATTACAGACATCAAAACCTTACACTGGTGTATTTCCCATGTGTTTTTTCATGTGCTGAAGCTCATAGGTTACAGTGTAGTCCAAGTAAAGTATTTAAATGATTTGCAATATATGCAAATGTTCAAATCTTTTCGTGTATACAGCTTTTACATTAAAAGGAGTATTTCATAGGCCTATATGTATTTTTCAAATGTTGTGACATATATAAGTGCAATCACCATCTAGAATCCTATGCGAAAATGTACTTTCCCTCCACTTTTACACAACACAAATAAGCTGCGTTGTCCTGATTATCCAATGGAATCACTAATGAACCAATCACAGCCCACCATCAGCAAAGCTCTGTTCATGAGGACCACATCCTTGGTTCAGATATTCTTGGACCAAGGTTCTCTGCAGGTGACAGACTTATGGCTATGGAGACACAAGTCAGGGGTGATGGAGTAAGCTTATTACCTCCAGATAATGCAGCCGAGCAAACTGACCGGCTTGTGACCCCAGAACACAGGACACTGCAGGCAAGCTGAATCCTTGTTCTGTTCAAATAATCAATTCACCAATTTCCACTGCAACAAAACCTAATGGTCCAAGAAACCATTACCACCAGAACAACCATAAAGTACCTGAGGTAAAAGTACAGTAAGTATCACACTTAACAGAACCACCCCCAACACGATACCTGCAGTAATTCAACAAAGTAAGTCAACAAAGGCATACAGTCGTAAATGTATTTTTTTCATTATTTTTAGACAAGCTCTGTTCACCACCAATACCTGCTATGATGCCAATAATAATAAAAAAAACATAAAGCAGTATTATTAGAATTTTGGCAACATAACAGAAAATGTAAAAGCTCCGTAGAAGTTGAATTAAGGGCAGATTTGTATAAATGTAGTAATTTAATGTGATAGAACTGCAACCTGTGGAAGGAATTGACCTTGCGTAGTAGAAGCCTGACATCTTACATAAGGGGGTTTTGTTATTATTATTCAAGGTGTCAGACAAGTTTAGAACTGTGGAATTATCCCTCATATGTGTGTGTGCGTGTTCATCAAAGTTACCTCACTGCTTTGTACTGTCAAATGCTCCACTTTGTGTCCTTTTCATCCTGCAAGGTTGAGCAGCAGTGAGCATCGTGTGATGAAATCAAAGTCTAGTGATGTGTGTAGATTACAGGCCATTTGTGGAAATGTGCTTTGATTTTTGATTTTTGATTTTCTAAGTGTCACTTCAAACACTATTTAAAAAAAGTTTTTTTTTTTTACTGCAACAGCTGATTTCCAATAACTTGTTTCCCATTGATCTCAACATTTAAATCAGTGGCTTGGTGGGACACAAAGAGATGCCCGAACTTGTTAGTCCTTAACTGAAATGAGTTTAGATGCTGGAGGCCAAATGATCAGTTTGGGTTTCTAAAAGTCATTTCCACAGATGTTGAGAGAGGCCCAGAGAGGAAAAGGCAGGATTGCTGGCTTGATTGTACTCACTTTATGTCACTTGCATGCATGCAGGCACACAAGAGCAAACATTTCAAAATATAGTATTTTTTCATTTAGCCCTTGTTTTAAAGTCAAGAAACACTGTTCCCTTGTTCGTATGTTGGGTTTTCTTCATTGTTCACACATTTTACACTTCAGCATAACTGCCTTATCACCACTCCTCCTGTGCTTCCTCTTAAAGGCTATCTGGTTCCATCTTTGTCCATTTCTGACCCCTGTTGATGTACACCCCAAACACACACTCCACCCTTTGTGCCACTCCATCACTGCACCCTGTTCCAACGCTGTTGTTGCATGATTCAACCAGAAACATGCGTCATTATTCAGCCCTTAAGGATCGGTTTATACAATAATGGTTACGAGAGTTCAAATATATTAGATGAGACTATATCCCTTGTGTAATAAGGCCTTTACAAGTTTAATATGGGTGTATGACCTTTAAAACAGTTCATCTCGAGCTTTAGTTCCTTTTCATATAAAGTGTCATCTACTGTGTGCCTTTTGCTGTAGTCACGTGTCGAGGCAGTCAGATACTTCAATTTTATGATGCTATGCGGTATTTGGAACTTTGAAAGTTATTGAATTAATTAAACTTTTATAAGTTAAAATAACTCTGCTGTATATTCTACCACAAACCAGTTTAGTAAGCATAGGAGATGTGTCAGAAAAGTTCCAGGACTGGTGTCACAAAAGCTACATTTCAAACCCAAACTACAAACTACGAGTTTTCCCCTTCAGACGATCAACCAGCATGTCTACAAGGAGATCCTGTGGCGTTTGCTTCGCTCAGTGCGCGAGAAGAGATGAGAGTTGTGGTAGGACAAGTAGTGGCTGCTTCACCATGACAACGTGCCTGCTCACAATGCCCTGAGCATCCGACAGTTCCTGGCTGAGAAGAACATCGCCGTGCTGGAACAACCTCACTACTCACCCCACCTGGCTCTGTGTGAGTTTTTTCCTCTTCCCCAAGCTCAAGGGGGTCATCAAGGGGACCCGTTTTGAAGACGTGGACGACATCAAGATGGCTGTGATGATGGAGCTGTGGAGGATCCCCGAAAATCCTTCCAGGAGTGCATGGTGGCGTGGCAGAGAAGGCTGGGGAAGTGTCTTAGACTCCAGGGGGATCACTTCGAAGGGGAAAACTTGTAGTTGTAGTTTGGATTTGAAATATATCTTTTGTGACACTAGTCCTGAAACTTTTGTGACACACCTCATATGTGAATAAAGGATTAAACACTAGAATATGAAAAATATAGAAAAATTAAACACATATGCAAAGAATTGGCCCTTTGAAACCCCAAACCTGCTGGCAGGTTTGAAATGCACATAATCTGCATCTTTATTCTTTGTTTGTCTCATTTAACATGACAGTCAAAAATATACCGTTTGCTTCAACCAGATTCTGTAAAAAAAAAACAAAACAAAAAAACTTGGGCTCCTCTGTGCAAAAGTGGAGCAACGAGTGACTCAGTTGTAACTAACAGTCACGTGACAGGAGGTCAGAGACTTTTTAGCTGGACTGGGCTGAACTGCAGACTGTGTTTAAACAGAGAAGACAGGAGACAAGTATAAAATACATGTGAATAGAAAACATCTATAGCATGTAGAGCCACTATTGCTAACACCTGTGTGCACCTGGGCAATTGTTGTACATTTTGATTCCAGAGATTACAAAATAAAACATCAAAGCGATTTAACTTCTGTTTTTTTCAATTTTATTTTACGTTTTACAGCATTATAACTGCGTCATAGTGCACAGATGACATTTTTGAGGTCTCCCTTCTTTGACTGATTATTGTGCTGTTTTCATAGAGATGCTGGGGTTTATATTGCAGTAAAGACTGTCTCCATTGTGATTAAAAAATGTGACAGAAGCTTAAAAAAAAAAATCCATAAACTGCTTGGGGTTAGAAGGGGATGACTAATATAATGATTTACTTATTGGAAATTTGTTTGCAATATCTGTTCTCCGAATCTGAGGTTTTTAAAATAAGGGGCAGTTGTGTCATGATAAATTCAAAGCAAACTTCAAAGTACAATTACTGCCACTGAAAAAAAATCATTTAGTTATAGATACAGTGATTATTCTCCCCATTGTCTTTGGGTTAATTTGAAACTAGAGTTCAAAATCTTTTAAGGGGAAACAATGGAGCTGTTGATGAAAACAAGTTTTGAAGTGACTGTAAAAAAGACAATCTTAGTACCCAGCAGGCAGCAGTTTCCCCGGGCAGGGTTAGGATTGTGGGGTGGTGAGATTGTGGGATGGAAGAATGGATGAGGGACGAAGGGGAAGGCAAGGAAAAGGGGAAGAAACAGAGGGAGGATAGAGGGAGGCGGGGAAGGACAGAAGGAAGAGAAGAGAAGCGGGTGGTGGGAGGCAGGGATTGTTGCAGGGAGGAGGGCTGGAGACCGTGACTGTGGTTTCAGTGGTTACTTCACACACTGTCTGGCTCTCGCATGCATACAGCCTGGGTCACAGGGGCCGCACACGATCTACACACACACAGGCTAAACATGACAGCCTGCCCTTGATTCAGTATAACTGACACAAAGTTAAAAACAGAGAGACAGGGTGTGCAAGGGAAAGGAGGAGGGAGAGAGGAAAAGGAGTGAAAGTGGCAGAAAGTGGAGAGAGTAAAAGATTTAAAAGTCAAGAGAGGTCAGGAGTATCTGTGTGCTTCCTCATCCATCTGTTAAATGTGAGAGGACTTGTTTCAAGTGGTTTCAAGCAGCAGAGTTTTCGTGACAAAAATTATGATCTCAAAAGCTCTCCGGTCGGGCTGTCCCTACGCAGAGAAGTGGTTTAGCGCCTTCGGGCTTTACTCACACAGGCTAATAAAAGAAAAGATTAACGTCAACAACACATCCATAAGATAACTCCTTCATCTGTGTTTACTGCTCTTTTTATTTAATCTCTTCTATTTCTGTTTTTTCTCGTTTTTTCTCTCTCCCTGTTTTCCTGAGTGGAAAGTATTATATCATCCTTGTCTGGGACTTTTTTTATGATGGCTCTCAGTCCTTTTTATTCACAGTTCATAAATTGCCTTTGCTGTAAATTCATGTCAATTTTTTACAAGGCAGTCCATTTCAGCTTTGAAAGTCTGTCTGAGTGTGAGAAGTATCTTGACTTTGAAATCTTAATCATCTTTCCAGGTGGAGAGTTTTTGTCCCCGGAAAAAAAAAAAAAAAAAAAGCACGGAGGATGTATGATGTCAGCAGAGATTCCTGTTAACTGTTGATCTATTTTGTTGTTGATGAATGCACGATAAAAACGATTTAAATTTGCCCTTGAGCTTCGCTGTAGAAAAAAACAGTCAGGCGATCATTTGGAGTAGAGTTGGCCTCCTTTGTCTGCGTGTGCACACAAAGATTGTATCAGCATAAAGTGGAAAAAAATGGAATGTGCCTTTTGATGAGGTAGCAGCCGCTCACACTGCACACACACACACACACACACATTGCACGCATACACACTCGCCTGTCCTTAAAAGCAGCCTGCCGTGTGAGCGAATGAGAGAGTGCTCCCAGATTTTCCCATCATTCCTCCCTGTAATCCCCCCAGACCTCCTTCTGAGGGCTGAATTTGCACGCTCACGCTCCCCGGGGGGTCGCGCGCACACACACACACACACACACACACACATATGCCATCACACACATGTGCGCACACACAGACTAAAAGTTGTTTTTAAAACTTCAACCTTTGCAGGGGTTTAATTTTTTTGATAATCAGAGGGGAATTATATCTGACAGTGGGGCACACACACACACCAGCACTCACATGCAGATATACACAAATATTGTATGCATCAGCAGTTTATTACATGTTAAATACGCTTCAGCTTCATAAAACTGTCAAATCCTCACTTCCATGGGTTTTTCAGCAGCTAAGACTTCACTTAAAACCCCCCCGAAGGGTCTGCACTTTGGACACACACCCACACATATTCACAAAATAGGCCAAAAAAATCGTATTATCTTGGTCAGTGTAGAGGTGTGCGTGCTGCGCAGTAACTATTCCAAGCATATCTATAGGAAATGTTTTCGCTCTGGTGGATAGTTTCATAATGCTTAACAGAGATGGCTCCTCTTTAGCTTACATCTCCTCTCAAAACCCCATCCTTTTATTTATATGGGAGTCAGATCTTGGCATCAAACTTGCGACTCTTGGGGAGCATTCATGCATGGCTGTCTGTCTGCATCTATTTTTGTGCTTCTCTGTATGTGTGTGTGTGTGTGTGTGTGTGTGTGTGTGTGGTGAGTAGGCTGATGTGATTAGCCAGAGCCAGTGGAGTGAATAATATTGTGTCTGCCCTGACTAGGAAGGGGTGGAATGTAGCCGCTGCTCTTTATTATACTGTAGATCGTCTACTTGTCTATCAGATATATGGAGTCAAGTGTCCTCACACAGACACTTTTCTTATACAGATGGCTTCACGTAACACACACAGCGTGCTATGAGGCAGTGTCAGATTTAGTTTCTGTGTATGAATGCTCTCATACCACTTTGCATGCTTGTGCCAAATCCTCTGTGCCATTATTGACTTTGCTCAGAGTCAAAATTCATAGTTGTTTACAGCCATCACTGGTTTGGTGCTTACTTCTCTTTGCCTGATGCTTAATTCTGCTATTTGAGAGTTCTCACAAAGAGCCTTTTCCGCCAAATTGAACCATATAAACATGCACAAAAACACAGCCAGTTTCCTCAGTTTGTCTGTGGTTGGCCTTAGATTTATGCTCCTTCACATCTTATCAGCGAGAGCAGCTGCTGAAATGACAACTCATATTTGGACAAAAGATCAACAAATCAATCAAGTTTCTAGCTATCTCAACTTCATCGCTTTCTTTCTTTCCTTCTTTCTTTCTTCATTTCTAAAGCACCCAGTACATTATTGGCATCTTTTGGAGAGCACTTTATCGAACGGATATTCACATAGGAAGAAAGGTTGACTGCTGAATTTCCTGTTTGGCCAAGCAAAGTTGGCAATTTATCTAAGCAGAAAAGCAAAAATGGATTGAGGATGGAGGTGCGATTCTTGGACCACAAGTATGATGTTAGAATGGAGGATTTGCCTGGAAATCACTTTTGGACATGTTTTGATCTTATTTATTTTAGTTTCATGTGATATATGGTGATTGGTTGTTGTATTTATTGTGAATGTAGATATTGTTAAAAATTTCTTTCTTTCTTTCTTTCTTTCTTTCTTTCTTTCTTTCTTTCTTTCTTTCTTTCTTTCTTTCTTTCTTTCTTTCTTGATCAGTTTATTAATTTCCTTCTCTGCCCTTCCTCTTTTTTCCTCTTTCTTACTCCCCAGAGACTGTTGGGGGTTTTCTTGTTAAATATTCTTTATGCAACCTGACATGCTGAGAGGATCATCAAAAAAGGAGCATGTGTAAATATTATCAGAGCCTTTTGGATCGTGACAGATATGGATGTGATGTTGGCTTACTAACTGTACTTATCTATTCAACTGCAGAAAGTGCTGCACTGTTAAAATGGTTAATGCAAGCTTGTGTGTGTGTGTGTGTGTGTGTGTGCGTGTGTGTGAGAGAGCGTTTTACACTTTTGCACAGTTGCTTCATTCACTGACTGTCTAAGTTAAAATTTAATGCCCGCCTGAGTTGTTGCATGCTATTTTTTGAAAAAAAAATTGAAAATCTGTTTTTTTTTTTGTATTGTGTTTGGCGATGGAATATATAGATGGTTTGTTTTTGTTTTTGTTTTGTTTTTTTCTAATTACTATTTTACATTTCTGTCTGTGCTGGGGTCTCTTGAGGGCACTGTGAGTCTTTGTGAAACTTCAGAAGCTAAAGCAGCCATTGAATGTGAACATGTTATTTGGTCTCATATGGAAATCTTGGGGCATTTGCAGCAGTCTTCCCTCTGGTTTTACAAACAGATGGCTGTTTGCTTCAGCAGTATCAAGTAAGGGAATATGAGTTATTTAGTCCTAGGGCAGTTGCTATTTGAACATGGTCTCAGATGTTGCAGTTGACCTGATGTTACTTTTATTTTCTCAGTACACATTGGATGCTTGCTTAATGTTGACATGTTTTTTCAATACAGGGAGAAAACATACGTCATTTTTATTACAAAATAGAATGTTTGATTAAATTAATGTGTGTGTGTGTGTTTACAGGGATATTTTGATAGAGTCTCATAGCAGAGCCCTGACCAAGATGAAGGAGGATCACAGACAGCAACTGGCCACTAAGGTAATTCTCTATCAATACTGATACTAATCCTGTTACTGGAGATTAAACAGTAATAAACGATTAACTTTCTAGGTATGCTTCCAACTGCTTTGCAGTGTCAGAATCTGGGCAATCGGGGCATTTTATTTCATGGATCCATATATACCATAGAAAGCCCAATCCATTCCGACTTTCTGTTTGCTAAAAATGCCCTGTTTTGCTTCCTTAATACGCTACAGCAACATGAGCAGCTTAGCAGCTGCCCAACATATCTAGATTATCTGCTCATGGTTACGTTGAACATTGCAAGAGCTGCACACTGTGCAGCTGAATTACAGTGCTGTGAAAAATTATTTGCCCCCCTAAAGATATTTTCTATTTTTGCACATTTGTCACATGGACATTTTAGTATCATCAAACAAATTTTAATATAAGACAAAGATAACCCAAGAAAACATAAAATGCAATTTTTCAATGATGATTTCGTCTGTTGAAAGAAAAACGTTGTCCAGCCCCACCTTGCGCTATGTGAAGAACTAATTGCAAAATTTCTCCAAGAGCAGCAATATATCATCCTGGAGGTCACAAAAGAACGAAAGGCCTCACTTGCCTCAGTTAAGATCAGTGAACATGATTCCACAATAAGGAAGACACTTGGCTAAAATGGCATCCATAGGAGAGTTGCAAGGTGCAAACCAGCGAATATCTGCCCATCAGTTCATGACCTCAAGCTCCGATGGGTTATGTAGCATGACAGTGACCCAAAGCACACAAGCAAGTCTACTCTGAATGGCTCATAAAGAACAAAACTAAGGTTTTGGAGTGGCCGAGTCAAAGTCCAGACCTGAATCTAATTGAGATGCTGTGACAAAACATTAAAGGGCAGTTCATGCTCAAAAACTAATGTGTCTGGGCGCCGCTATAGCTCACCTGGTTGAGCTGGCGTCCCATGTACAGGGCTACAGTCCCAATGTGGAGGTCATGAGTTCGAATCCCGCTCATGACCCTTTCCCACATGTCCTCCCTCCATTCTTCTCCCCTACTTTCCTGTCTCTCTCTCACTACTACACTATCCAATAAAGGCACAAAGGCAAACAAACTAATGTGCCTGAATTAAAACTACCCTGCAGAGAAGAGTGGAGCCAAAATTCCTCCATGGTGATGTAAAATAATGATCACAAGCTATCGCAAATGTTTAACTGCAGTTGTTGCTGCCGAGGGTGGCCCAACCAGTTGTTAGGTTTAGGGGGGAAATTACTTTTTCACAGGGGTGACATAGGGTATCAATGAATCTTTAACAAATCATCATTTAATAACTGCATTTTGTGGGCGCCGCTGTGGCTCACCTGGTTGAGCTGGCGTCCCATGTGCAGGTCTGCAGTCCCAATGTGGAGGTTTTGAGTTCGGGTCCCGCTCATGACCCTTTCCCACATGTCCTCCCCCCATTCTTCTCCCCTACTTTCCTGTCTCTCTCTGACTACACTATCCAATAAAGGCACAAAGGGCAAAAAAATAACTTTAAAAAAACAAATTAAAAAAAAAAACTGCATTTTGTGTTTTGTGGGTTGTCTAAATATAAATATTAGTTTGGTGATCTGAAATATTTAAGTGTGAGAAATATGCAAAAATAGAAGACATCAGGATACTTTTTCACAGCACTGTATGTAAAAAAAAAAAAAAGACTGCTGTTATGATTAAACAAACTCTGGCCCAGATGCAGAATCAGCAAATAGTCATTAAAGACCTTGACAACCTTGTAACCAACAAACTGTTTTACCAGTGTAGTCTGATTGCCCAGATGTACTGTGCATGATGTCATGTTATAATTAGGTATGATGAATTCAAACAAATCAAAACTTTGCTGAGTGTGGGTGTATCGGTTTATGACTGGCAGACATTTAGTTCCAGTGTGTTGAAGTAAACAGACGCTTAGGAAAGCATCCAAGCCATTGTCACAGTTCAGAGGAGTTTAATAGGGAGAATCCTGACACACACAATGTGGATGAGATTATGAGGCTCCAAGACCACCAGTCTGTTTAACACCAGATAAACTAAACACACAAACGAGCACACGAACACACACAAAACCGGTCTGTCTTTTATTAGTCAAACAGTGTAATAGTGTGTCTTGAACTGTCTGCCTGTCTGGCGACAAGAGTTACTGAGGTTTAGCTGTACGTCACAACAAAGGAGGACATTTCACCAAGAAAATGTATGAAATTAAATTATTGTTGTTTCAGTTTCTGTTTCTGTGTCTTTTGTATTTTGTTTCACTAATTAATTTTTGTATAAGAAAAACAAAACTGCTGTACATTAAACAGTGCTGCGCCTTTCCCTAAGAACAATTGTGTTATTACTGGTTTGAAGAATCAAACAGATTCCAATGAACAGCATTCGTGAATAGAGTAGATTATAATACAATGAAGTCCAACAGAATACAATGCTTCCATTTTGCACCGCATTTTACTTGACTTGCACTTGAACTTCACCAGTACCCAAGTTCTATTTCACATTTAAGACATATTCAACCCCACAAATTGCATCACAAGAAAGCCGCTCTGTCATCGAGCATTTTTGGTCACAGTGATCAAAGAGAAACTCTAAACAGAATTTCACTGAGCAGATTAGAAGTTTGTCTTGCTGGGAATTCACATCAAAAAGTAAGATGTGAGGAAGTGCTACAGAAGTGTTTCGTCTGTCCAATCCACTCCGACCTCCCTTCAGCCATCCCGGTCATCAGCTCCAGCTGTCTGTCTGTCAGCAGCACAGCTCGTAAGGAGCTGAAAGGAGAATGACGGGGCAGTCTGTTTTCACCAGGCTGAATAGCAGGAGGAATTTACCAGAAAAAATATATAGTTTTCATGTAGAAAGAAATCAACATTGTTATTATGCATTGTTTAACTGAAACCAGAAACTTGTCAGAAGGGATACAGACATTGGGAGCCTTATTAAACATTGCAGATACTATTAATATGTTGAGAATATATAAATAGCTTGGGATTCGTGTGGGCAAAACACTTCACTAAGTGCACCAGAAGGAAAAAAAAAAAAAAAAAACTGGAAGCATAGCAAATCTGGAGGATCCCGGGGTGAAGCACGAGTCTCTGAGTCAGTGTGGACTAATACGCATGATGAAATAGAGGCTTGTCTATTCCGTGAGACGGCTGAGTTATAAACATCTGAAACACTTTCTGTGTCTCGAGCTATCATTCTGCTCTGTTCTTTTATTTTGCTTTAATTCTCCTGCTCAGTTGTACGTTGTAAATGATTGTTGGAGGCATTGCACTACTAAGCCTAAGTCTTTCAGATTTGTAAAAAGTGTCAAATGTAGATGCACAGGTTTCACAGTTGAGCACACACAGTGATTCACACACATGCAAAGACACTGACACACGCTGAATATGCACTGCGATGTTCCCACACACACTTCCATGCAGGTTATTGTTCATTCTGAGCTTCCTGATCTCACAGGGGTTTATACCCATGAAAAGGAAGTGGTCACTCTGGTGCACTTTTTAAATACAAACGACAGCTGTGTACATACACACACACACTCACACACACACACACAAAAGGATATACAGACACAAACCATCCATGCTCCTCACACGTACATTCACCCAGCAAAGAGGAAGTGGTGTTTTCTCATTTGGTCCAACACACGCAATCTTAGTCTCTCATACAGTCTCTCAAACCAAAACCATAACACGCACGCACGCACAGGGTCAAATATACACATTTTCACACGCCAATCTGCCTTTTTTTCCCTCTGACACCCACATCCACTGTTTCTTTTTTTTCACACTTGCAGGCACAAATGCACACAGAGATAAACACACACACACACGCACAGTCGCATTTGTGGGAGCCCGTGGCACTGACACTCAGTTTGTCTGATCTCTTGCGCTGGTGGGAAGAAAACAAGGTGGCCTTGGACAAGCCTGACTAAAAATATGTCACGTGCAACTTTGGCCCCACTCTTATTATTACAAAACTAGTGTTTTATGTCCCCCAACAATTCATTTTCTGACTGCGAGAATGTGATGTGAAGGCCAGTCACGCTGCTATCATTGTCACACTCGCTGACAAAGCTTTGCATGACCTGAACCCCTCTCACATGTTGTGATAAGGGCTAAGGCATTGTTTCTATTTTGAACTTGCATCTCGAGTGAAGTGCAACACAATATGGAACAATAACACATTTGTCACACAATGAATCGGACAGCCCTTGATTTAAGGTTAGCACTAATGTGTTTTAAAAGATTAGAGAGCAAAAACAAAATGTGTATATTTGCCTTCAGAAACAGGGGAATGAAATGTAACACAGGTCCCAGCTAGACCTTGTGGGGTTATGCAGCACATGCTGTACCGTTCAGCTACCAAGGTGCTCCTCATTAGATGCATTTCCAGGTTGTACAAGTACTTTGTACCCAGCTGTTTGATGCACCACTGCTTTTCTTTTTGTCGCTCTCTTTTTGTTGCACTGACAAAACATTGTGTGACCTTCCTTCTTCCTGTTTATTTCACGGAGAAATCAACACTTCATGGTCTCTTTTAAAATGCTGAATTGGAGACAGGCCTTAGGATGTGGGCTAGACTCAAATTCTGTTTGGAGTTTTCATCACGCACTATATTTGCAGTAATGTTTTTGACGATGAAAATTTAACTTTGTATTTTCATTAACCTCAAGAGAGAAGTATGTTTTAATTGCCAGGACTACAGTGCATGTGCAGTACTGTGAGTGTTCATACTCACGCACAAGTAAATGGATCTTGTGTAAATGTATCCTGTGTTTTTGTATGATTTTGTAGCTGTCAGCTGCCTTGCAAGAGCAGAGATCCCAGAGTGCTTTGCACCTGAGGGAGCAGATGGAGGAGCTTCGCAGGGAAGCGAAGCTAGAGCTCACTATCGACAGGGAGAAGAACCAGTTGCTGCTTCTTCAGCACCAGCAAGATAGCTCAAAGCTTCAGCAGAAGGTGCAAATTACCACTGAACACATCATGCTATGTTACGCAAACAATACTTTTATTTACAATCTCAACCTTTATTCATTGTCCTCTGTTGTGTATCTTCCTGCCTCTTTTCCTTCACACCTTTGATTTCAATTACTGTATTTTGAGGAAGTAAACAGAACAGATGGCACAGAGACAGATCATTCTGATGTTGCAGAGAATAGGACAGAGCATGTGTTTCACTCAGTATATTTATCAGTCTTGTGTTTTCTTTTGTAATTTGCCATCTGTCTCCTTTGTCTGTTCTCCTTTGCCCTTTTCATTTCCTCGTGTCTTTCTGCTTGTTTGTCTTCTCTTTGTGACTTTATATTCATCAGAAATGTAAGACTAGGATTTGCTTGTCCCATTTTTGTTTTTGTAGAAGTTTTTGTGCGGACTCCTTAAGTTCTTTGCAATCACTAGCGAGTTTCAATCTAGCAAATAATACATGTTGCATTTATAATTCTTGCCTGAGGCAGCTGGTTATCAGCTATGTCGCCACTGCATTTCTGTGTAAACGCTTAGTATCAGTTAAGCGCTGTGTAAAACTAGTTTGTGTGGTTCAACCTGCTTTAATTTAGTTGTATGTAAATCATGGAGCTCATCTGATCAGGCAACATTATTGAGCGTGTTTCTGCTTATTTTATACGGGGGATTTTTTTTTTTTCCTTTGCAAGCTTTCGGCATTACTGGAAATAACACATGCGTGCAGACAGCATAAATAATATTGTGTGAGGGAATAAAGAAGGAGGGGGAACAATGAGAGAACTCCGCCAGAGCACTCTGTCAGGTTTTACATCCAGACAGTGGAAGTGAGACAGAAAAAAAACAGTGGCACATAGGTGAACAAGCTTCCCACATCCTGAAATATACATATCTGCCCACAGTATAACCACTCACCATATGAGTAACAACAGAAGACAAGGACGTTTCAGCAGCCTTAAGATTTGACAGGCAATGAATTTCCACAGTTTAGTAAAATGCTAAGTTCCACCTCAACCCCTTCAGCTCCCACTGTGTCTGTCTCTGCAAATTCCCCTCCTACCCACTTCCTGCATAAAGTCTAGACAAGGTCACAGAAAACATGCTGTCCCCCAACATATGACACAGAAACCCTTGAAGCTTTTAAACTTGTATGTCATCTTGATTTCCCTGTAATCCCTGCAGCACATTTGGATGAGTCAGTGTAAAAGCAGAATGCCAAAAATGCACCGCTTCATGTGGCATCTAAGATATCACATGTGCATTCTGAGCGATAAGCATGGCCCACAAAGAGCAACACAACAATTCTATTTATGTAATCTTCTTCACCAGTTGGAAGAGAAAACGCTTCAGGTACAGCAACTGCAAGAGGAGCTGCAGCAGGAAGGGAGGAGCAGGGAGGAAGAGATGCACCAACAGGAGGCACTACAGCTGAGCCTGGCTGACAAGAATGCTGAACTACAAGAAGAGGTGTGTGATCGTCTCCACATGTGTGTTTCTAATGCTCCTCAATCGCGTGGTGTTCAGTTGAATAGGGAAGACAGAAAAAAGTTGTCACCATGCATGTGAGAACAAAGACATTTGCATTCGCTTCATATATTCCAGCAGTGTGTTTCTGTGCCAGTGCTATTCATACAGGACAGGATTAAATTTAGAAAGTGTGTATTTGTGAGAGTGTTATCACGGCGTACGGAAGTGAGTGAGAGAAAGAGTATTAGATTGAGAGAGAGGAAGAGCGCTAGAGACAGGCAGAGTTCATATTTGCTTTGGCAGCAGAGTGTGCGGTGATGGATGTCTGTGCCAGCACCATCCAAATGGAGCTGAATTAAATTGTGAAGTAAAACGTGAAAAGATGGAAGCGGTACATAGAGGAAGCAGGATGGGGCGTACATATAAAGAGCTCGGAGAGAGGAAGGAATGAAGGAAGGCTACTGTGTATGCAAGTGAACGAGGTAGTGAATGAAAGAGACTGAGGGAGCAATTCTTATGAGGAAGAACAAAGACAGGACAGGAAGGACTGCTTCCTAAAGTGATGAGCAAGAGTGACTTCGCTATAAATTCTGTGTAAATGTGTGTATTTCTGTCTCTATGTGTGACTGTTGACACATAGGAGATGTCACGACACACCTCATCTGCCAGCACTGACACAAACACAATCCTACACAAACAAACACATATCATTTTAGGGATGTGCCTCCCTGCCAGCCCTCGAGCTCAACTTTCTCTTTCGTTTAAAGCTATAGTATTAGTATTTTATTTTATTTACATTTCTGGTCAAGGATTCCAGCATCTTGTAACTCAAGTGGTCTTAGAAGGAACTAGACTTCTTCACCTCATACTGGCTGTTTTTAGGATTTACAAAATTTAGCCCTTGATGAGAAAACTTTGAATCCTGTGAAAAGTACATATTGACCATTAGTTTGACTATCTTTTGCACATTTAAATACACCTGTGGTCATTCGGTGGAAGGTGTTTTCAAATTCTGGTGTTTCATTTTGCTTTGTTTCTTCCCCTTTCCAGATTTCTGCCTACAGCAGCTTTGCTTTATGATTTTTTTTGTTTTGTTTTTAATTCTTTATCCTGTTCTTTTGCTTTTATCTATTTCATAGTGATGGGATTTATTGTTAAAAAAAAAAAAAAAAACAACATTAAAATTGCTCCACAAATATTTAAAATTCAAATTTTGGTCATTTGGGGTCAAACACAACACAGACATATTATTAACCTCGTCTACGTGGACATCAAGCAGGCTTGGAGCAACACCTTAAGTCCAATACTTCAATTCAATTCTGTGTACTTTATTGACATGAATATTAGGTTAACAATATTAATGCTAAGAACAGCTTCCTACTGTGGGTGAAAAAAAAGATTATTGCGTGACTGTCCCAAAACACTGAAGTTGAAACCTGTAAAACCAAAACAATGAAATGAAAGATAGTAATATGTTCCATAGATGTTGAGGTTGGCTGTAGATCAGGTACATTCTTTTTATGAGAAACATCTTTAAAATTACAAGACGTTTGATCCATCAATAATATAAAAAATATTTGTCAGTGCAGCTCTAGAAGAATATAAAAGTATTTGTTAGTGCAGTGTTAAAATTGTCTAGTCTTTAATCAAAACACATGGCTGAGCTGGAAGGGACATACTGTATAAAAACTGTCAGCCCAACATCATATTCATTTGCAAAATTGCTGTTAAAAATTCAAGCGCTACCAGTGAAATAATAAATGAGAGGGGGGGATAAGAAAAGGTTCTTCAGAATATTTAGTTTTGCATTTCTCCTTGAACAGTTTTCCATATATCGCGTTGCAAAATACAACACCAAAGTGACTACGCTATCTTTTCTTTTTTCTTTTTTTTTTTTTACCACCAGAAAAGATTTATTAAAGGCTGCAAAAAAAAAGAGTTCTTTCTGTTAATTTCTGTTAAATTTTCAATTTTCAATTTCAAAGCACAAGTCAGAATCACAGAAAAGTCATTAACGGAGATCCTCTATTCCTCTACGAAGGTCAGTAAGTCAGGTCATCGCCTACTGTCCTCTTCTCATCACTCCTTGATCACTTCATGTCCCGTCTCCTCCTCCTCCCCCCTCTCTCATTCATCCAGCTGAGCTTTGTAGCGCTGCAGTCTGACATCCCTCTAACAGCCCTCCCTTCTTGTCCACCCACTGTCTCTTTAACTGCCTGCCTTTCAGAGTGCCTTTCCACATAGGTTCAGCCAGTTCAAGGTGCCCTGATGCCAATTTCACAGCTGACATGCTCTTTTATGTCATTCATGGACCTTCAGCACAGGAGCTCCTTCCCCCCACCACCCTTGCCTTTCTGTTCTTTCTCATCTAATTTAAAGGGGACCTTTTTTTTTTTTTTTTTTTTTTTACAGTGCTGTAGTTAAAGCAGATCAGTCAATATAATCCCTTTAGATGGCCTTCTTTCATTCTTTCTTTCTTTCATTCTTTCGTTCTTTCTTTCTTGCTTGCTTTGCATTATTACCCTTTTTGTTCTGTTCTTCATCTCTGCCTCTAATGATCTCTCCCACTTCTTATCTAATTCAAACCCAGGCTTTTATCGTCTTTTTCTTTATAAAACATCTATTGATCTGTAAATGTTAGCGTGCGGGTGTGTGTGTGTGTGTGTGTGTGTGTGTGTGGGTGTATGTTCAACTGTGTGTGCATGAGTGCGTGAGTGCGTGTGTGTGTGTGTGTTGGCTAGAGATAATTGGGTTTTGATTGTGACCTTGTGATATCACTCTGTTGCTAAGATACTGTCGCAATGTCTGGGCATTTTCCGCAAGTGATGTAGCATGTCAGTGACCTTTCACCCAGCAATTTCCAAGAGAGCAAAAATAATAACCAGTCTCTTGGGATGAAGCAGTCATTTTAGGTCTGAACAACAAAAATCAGGTGAAAAAGTCTACCAGGAGCACAGCCTTAAACAACATTTCCCATGATTCGACTAAGTATATTGGTAAATAATGATAACATTTATGACTTGTCTCTTTAAAAAGGAACATCTTTTTGCAGATCCAATCCAAATGGCAAAATAATTTCAGTGAAGCAACAGTTGTATCCTCTCCTAGGACGCCTATAAAACCTATGTTTAA
This sequence comes from Stegastes partitus, assembly GCF_000690725.1. Lineage (NCBI taxonomy): Eukaryota > Metazoa > Chordata > Actinopteri > Pomacentridae > Stegastes > Stegastes partitus. The sequence goes on from NW_007577793.1 coordinate 1,086,821, forward strand.
CTTGTCATGTTTATTAAACATCACATTGCATGTGTTTCTTGCGTATGTCCTGGTGGCTTTACTTTCAAAAATGAAGCAGTATGTTTAATTTGTAAATTGTATCATACTAAATTTCAGACCTTGCATATAACAATAGTGTTGCAGATTTTTTTAGTTTTTATTGTTTTTAATTTATCTATGGCTGATAAAGGAAATAAGTGTTTAAATGTGCACATGGACGCACACTAGACTTTAGAACACACACAGACACAGACACACACAGGTGGTGCCCCATTCAGTCTGAATCGCTCTTCTTCCTCATTGCTTGGCTTTGTTTCCCCTCTCTGCCCCCACCCAAACTCTGTCTGTCCTTCTTTATGTTGTCTGTCTCTGCCTGTGTCACTCTCAGCGGCCTCCCTGTCTCTTCTCGTCCGCCCCACTCCCCCCCAGTCTGTGGCTTTGTTGCAGTTGACCAGGACAAGCGGAAAAGGTCACTGTGTCTGGGGGAAAAGGCGCCTGACCTTTAACCTCCCGCTAAGCACTGAAGACGCACAACACACGCAAGGTCAAAAATGTATGCGTGCTGTGCTGTGCATCCGCATGTTTTACGTGCAATGTGTCAGCTGGGTGTGCAAAACCTTCTCGGTGCAAGCCTTATAAGCACCTCTGCATATAGTATATGCTGATCCTTGACTGTATTTTATGTGTGTGTGCCGCCAGTGGAATGTGGTTTTTACAGTGTTAGATTAAAAGCCGGGGTTCTGCGAGTTTGCGTGTGACTTCCATCTAATAGCCCTGTAATCCTGCTCTCACTAGGAGCCCCTAATGATGGCTGTCTCTCTCTACAGCTAGACTGGCATGCACAACATCACACGCACACACACACACACTCACACACTCACACATGCTTACATGATCTAACGCATGCCTGCATATAAACAGGCAGGAAGGAGACACACACACATACTCCAAGTCTTTCATACACACACACACACACACCAGAAGGAAGTTTCCTAACACGTGTGTGCAGACTGTCACACACACTCTCACAATAATTGCATACAATAGCGTAAGGTGTGACATGGAACATAGGTATTGCTGCAAATAGGCACCTATTAACACATACACATATGCTGACAATTATAGACATGTGTAGAGAAAATTAGACACAAAGTATGAGTGTAATAGAGCGTACACATTTGCTATGTGTTCTGCATCACTGGGGTTTCCCTTACTGAACACTGAGCATGTACACCATGGGTAAAGCCATATTTACACACAAACTAACTAACTCATAGCAGTAGAGGGATACAGTCCGTGTTTCACTTTAAAAAACACACACACACGTCTCTCATTAAGTGAGCATACTGTTTGTTTTGGTGCTTCCCCCTAACCTTTAATCTTCGTGCGTGCTGGCAGGAGGCGAGCTGTTTACACAGTGTCACATATCATCCTGGTGAAACTGAACTCATGAATGTTTGATGTATAGTGCGGCTAGTGACAATATTAGGAGTTAAAAACATGTCATCATTTTTAACGCAGTCTGAAAAAGCCCACATTTCACCGCATTTTGGTTTCATTTTATTCACCGGGCAGTTCAGGTTGACTAAATCTTGGTGTTTCATCTATTGTTGTGTGGAAATGATCAACAAGATAGGCTACAACAAGGAAAGCCATTAATGTTAGCCTAGTCTAGAGGTGTATTTGCTGGAAGCTCTGTATGTTGTCTTTGAAATTTCATTTAAAGTGAGACGATCTAATTTTTGAACAAACAAATGAGAAGTGACATTAAAAAGCAATAAACTGAACCGTTGACTTATTCCGTACATCTGCTACCACCTTACTTGACCTTTTATTACCAATGTTTAATATTAGCAGACTTTGGATAGGTTTTGCTGTATAACTGAGTTGCTGATTTTATGAGTCTTCTTCTTGAGCTTCTGTAATTCTGTCTTTTTTTGCCACTATTCTGTGATTATTACTTGTAGCCAAAGTGTCTGCTGTTCAGCAAAAGTCACATTTTCGTGACGTTAGTGAAGTGTTTTGTCTTTTTTTGCCTGATAATTAGAATGTAGTAAATCTACAATAGAAACCTCACAGTCAGTGCACCAACCCCAGCACCACATTTTTTGCTGTCAAAAGCACAAATGTGCCAGATGTGAGGGTCAGTGACTTAGGATTTGTGTGGCATTAATTACATTATGAATCCACCCACAGATCTTCCTGAATCTCTGTTAAATTCTAGTGTTTAGATTTGTCACTTAGCCATTTTGGGATGCATACAACACGTGTCTGTTATCAAACAGCAGATGGTTGTAATGGTGTAAACCATTCAAATGGCACATGTTTGTAATTAAACGAGCCAGTGAGCAGTATTTATGGCAATGCGGCATATTGGTGGGAAATGCATGTAAAATCATGAGAAAACTATGGAGGCCCTTGAAAGAATGGCTTTTTATTTTTAAACTCTGGCCTGGAGCGTGAAGTGAGCAGCTATTTCTGTGTGGCTGTCACATAACAAGAACTGCAGTTTGTTTTTAATCAGATTTGATTTAGTGGAAGAAACTTTATCTGTCAGTAGACCTAACAATGTAAACACTTTAATCTATCACATTCTGGCTACCTTTCAACACGTGATACATTCCACCTAAAGTCTATTGTGATTTTCTCAGAAACACGCTTTCTGTTTGTGTATTTATTAATTTGTATCTGCACAATTTATTTTAAAATATGTATTATGTGCATGATAAAAAATGTTGTTGTTTTTTTGTTTTCAAACATCTTATGGTTCAATTACAGATTTCCTAGTTTTGCTAAATTACTGATGATAACTAGTAAAATCAGAGAAAGAAAAGTATTCTTTTACGTTAACCCTTAAATAGTTCAAAAATATCCATTGTCCACATCAAAAATTAGTATTTTTACATATAGTTACCATACAATTACACAGTTTTACTGTTAAATTACATAAATATTGTACTGATATTTGCTGTTGCTGTATATATTCCGTCCATCCATTATCTATACGCCGCTTAATCCTCACTAGGGTCGCAGGGGGGCTGGAGCCTATCCCAGCTGACTAAGGGCGAAGGCAGGGGACACCTGGACAGGTGCTGTATAAATTAAGGATTGAAAAATGGAATATCATTTTCCCATCTACTATTTTACAGATTTTCCTTGTTATATTTTTTTGGAACCTTGCTGCCAGATTTTTATCATTTTTTTACTCAACTTTTCTGTACACTTACACTTCAGTTGGTAATTTTTCTATGCACTGTATATTTGTGTCTTCATAATGCATCATACTGTGCTGTGTGTGTTACACTGTGTGCTGTTAATACTAAATCGCTGTGACTGTGTTAGGGTAGCTTGCCTGTTGGGTCTTGCTGACCGAGTCTCTTTGACTGTGCCAGTTTCTCAGTGTCATTGAGTCGCTCTGAATGGTCACCTTTTGTACTTGCACCTGTAACAAAATAGATTTTCAGATTGAAGTGGCAAGTTGCCTCCATTTCTTAAACCCCCTTCTTCTCTCTCAAATGTACTTATCTCCCTAAGGCTTACACTTTCACTTCAAAGACTTAAAGGTTTGTTATGGAGGTTTTGACCACTAGTAAACCTTTTAAGCAATGTTCTCACAAATGGACCCCCATTTTGTCTCTTTTTTTTATGCGCCTGAGCACAAGGACACACATGTAAGTGTGTAGTTCCTTCCAAAGGTTGCACATTATTGCACTGATCAGTTCATTGACATGGGAGGAGGCAGGAAGGCTGCTCGCTACAGTTAGTTATCATGGTTGTAATACAGGTTCCCAATGTTCAGAAAATTGACGTGGGAGATGTTTCATGAGTCAGCAATAAGCTTGTTGGCTGACACTTTGTTTAGAAGAAAACTGCACAGGGCATCAATAAATCAATTTATCCCCATTTGCTAGAGGGGTGTACTACAAATCAAGTTTAATGCGGGCTTGAATATAGAAGTGAATATATTTATTTTACCACTTAGTACGCTCTCAATGCAGCCACTTATTTATAACCTGATGTTTGCACGTTTGAGTGATTAAACTTGAAACTTCAATCATTTAAACATAAAACTCAAGAACTGCATTTAAGTGTGACACTATCCCCTAATTAAGGACAGATGAATCACAGTGAAACTAAGGAAACTGATTGAATATTCTCTGTGATAAAACACAATAGATAATAGATAAGCAATTTTATAATTTGTGTTGAATTAGGTGCAACGCCAGCAGTGTAAAATGGACCCGACAGCAAATGTGGACCAAGCACAAACACATATTTATGGATTTTTTAAATCCCCAACTGAATGCATGTAGGTTCCCATGGCAATGTGACACATAGAGTTACTACTGTAACTGCATGGCTTTGTCCAGTGGGACTACTAACATGTGAGTCAACAGGGTTTCAGATATGACATATTCCTGTAGCTCAGAATGGGTGTCGCTCAGAAAGAGTATCAGCAGTTAAACAATGGGTGACAGAATAGTGCTTCTTACAGCTGATTTAAATCCCAAACCCTGAACAGAACCTCATCTGGAGCAGGTTAGCTGTGCAGCGTAAGTTACTTCAGTCATCTAGCCTGGTTTAATGAGAGCCGCCCTATGGCTTTAGGCTCAGCATACTGCTACTAACACGTGAACCTTGCTCCACAGTGCACCCCTTAACTGTGAGGTCGAATTCCAGCAAATAACTCCCCTTAAATCCATTAATTGGCATTTTTGCATATTTGTTCATGTAGAGATTAAACATCAAATGACACATGCTGCGTAAATAAGTCAGCTTTAGTGGTGCTGGTGGTCTGACTTTTGAACTAGGCTAAGCTGGACTAACTACATCCTGACTCCATCTCAGTGATTAACACATAGAGATTAGGTTAATGTTAATGTACATGTAGAGAATACTTGAAAGCAAATTATTTCTTAAGCTGGAAGACATTATTTTTTTATTAAAATGAATATAAAAGAAACTTATCTCGAGAAACGCTTAATACAATTAATAAGCAGTGTATTATCATGTTTCTCTCCCTTCCCGCCCTGCAGGTGGCGTTCCTCCAGGAGACAGTAAGGAGGGAGTGTGAGGAGAGGGGGGAGCTGACTGCTGCTCTGTCTCAAGCCCAGCAGGAGCTGCTTGGGCTGCGATCCCTCGCATCTCATCAGGGCTCCTCCAGGCCTCTTCTAGACCCCATGGAGAGGCACATGCCCCCAGGGAACAAGAATTTTCATCTCCCTAGTCAAGCTCGGCTACCTCTTACTCGCTCTTCAACCTCCCCAAACACACTTCGACCCTCCCCTGCCTCCACGGACCGAGACAAAGGCTGTGGCACAGATGGAAGAGGAGCAGGGAGGAGTTTGGAGTCCTGGAATAGTGGCGGGGTGTTAGGTGGAGAAAAAAGGCGAGAGGGGGCACTGCCTCGACTGAAACCAAGCAGCAGAGTTGCTGAAGTGAAACGTAAGGTCAGTGTGGTGATGGGGGGGAAGGAGAAATTGTAAAAAGCAATCTGAATAAAGGATTGAACAGTCACTGCACCTGTTGTCATTTAATAGTAATTTAACAGCATTTTGTTATTAAAAATTTTAACACTATTTTAATTTTTTCTTTAAATACAAATGTCCCCCTATGTCTCCACACACACACACACACACACACACACAGATACATATATACATGTACACATAATCAGAACACAAGGCACAACTTCTGAGTCCTGTCCGTACACCAGTAACTCCCTGTACACACTCTCTCCAACAGACATGCACTTGTTTTCTCACAACCTGAGTCACGCAGTCCCACTGGCACGCACAGGATTTCACAGACAAACACCCGCGCACGCACACAGTATACGCACACACACACGTGTGTACACACAGACACAAGCAGACACACATACACAGCCTGTCACAGGGGCAGGGCTGAAGGAGCATGACAGCATGTCCCTTGCCACCCGTGGACACAAACAAAAGGCAGGCAAACACAAAAGAAACTGTACGGCAGGCACCCCCAGATACACACACAACAATTACCCAGCCCTCTCCCCTCAGGCTTTGTGTGTTATTGACATCATTCACTCCATGGAAGGTCTTTCCATCCCAGCCTCCACCTCCTCCTCCTCTCTCTTCCTCTCTCTCTACATTTGGGATAAATTGGCATGATGCGAGAAATGCGTGAAGTGTGTGTGTGTGTGTGTGTATGTGTGTGTGTGTGTGTGCGGCATGGAACTAATTTCCCCCGTTTGCTGGCACACATGCACACAAGCTTTTAGTTTGACTTCCCCCGTGTCGCTCTCTTCCAGTCCATCTGTGAGACAATGCACACGTGCACTTCGTTCTCACAGAAAAGGTGGAAAGAAAATTATTTTGTCCTGCCAGCGCTTCCTGTTTGCCAAAACACACACACACACGGTTTATCTGCTAAAAACCTTGTTCTATGTAGAGAGCATGTTCTGAAATGCAGAACATTATGTGCCAATAAAACCTACGTTTTTACCTTTTATGTTTTTCCCAAAGGGTTAAATGGGATGTTTCTTACAGCACATAAAAAAAACTGCTGGATGTTTTGTTGAAACTAACTGTCATGAACCTCCAATAAAGTCATTAGTTAGGGTTTTCAGTTAATTTGATCTGTTTGGTTGCATGAGATTTTGAACTAAATTGTCCTAATAAATCATAATTACTCCAACAGAAATGTCTTTCATGTGCTGCAAGCTGTTATTTCATTGAGGTCTGAGTGAATAGACTTCCCTTTGACAAAAAACAACAATACATCTTCCTATGATGTGATTTTACGTGGCAAAGGTAGCTGTTTTTTGGGCTATGCAGCTCACTTGTTGTTGCCTTCCTGTGTTTGAATGTGTGGCCTTGCATATGTTTACTCACTGCATGAGACTGTTCCGTGTGTGTGTGTGTGTGTGTGTGTGTGTGTGTGTGTGTCCAGGGAGTGATTGTATCTTAATAGCATCGTCACTGTTTTTTTTGTAAACATGCAATATTACTGAAAGTCACTGGTGGTTGGTATGGTGATCGCCTAAAAGTAGTGTTTGTGTGTGTTTATGTGAGTGAAACTGGAAGACATTACCCAAAGAATGGGCACTGTATGTTTTTCTGTTATTATTTTTATCTCCATATTTTTCTTTGAGGCATACTGAGACGGTTATTCTACCAAAATGGGTATTCATATAACAAATAAGTACAAAAAAGGAGCTGACAATTGATTCTTGGCCTTGGAAATACCATTTGACAAAACAACTCAACTTAAAGTCTGTTTACTCACTTGTTCTGAAGTTTCTGACCTTATCAGAGGTCATCAGCAGTTTGCTCAGTTGTCATTGAACTGTAGTTGTTTGTGTTTTTCATAAGTCCGAGCAGCTTTAAAAACAAAAAAAAAAACAGTAAAAATCAAGGTTGTTACCTTCCTAGCATGTCCACATGGTGTTTTTGAAATTATTTAAGACGCATCATGAGAAAAATAAGCCGTCAGCGCCATGGCTGAGTGTTTCTTCCTTGAAGTTGCAGTGTACCAATGACACTTTCAAAACCACAGATTCAGACTTAAAGGTTTTATCACATTAAAAAAATCGTATTTTTTGGAAAACACTTTAAAATATGTAAGGCTGACATACAGAGATGATTTTTTATGAAAATGGAGAGACCCTAACAGTTCCTTCTTGACATAGAAAGCAGAAAAATAAGAGTAAGGAGATCTTGAGTGGAATGAAATCTGTCATTTGGTAAATTTTAGATTTGAATTAGAGACTGTCTCATCCAAGATCAACTTACCATGAATGAAGATCTGTCTCCAAATGCAATGTGCAAGCTCTGAATCAGAGCTATACAGTTGTAGATACTTTGAACAGTAGACTTCTTGTTGTCAATTCCATTACAGTATTGAGGTTTGATACAAAGCCATGTGGACCCTTTTCTTCCCAGAACTGGAAAAATAAAGTTGAATTTGATGACATTTGATAACAAAGTTCCTTTACAGTCACTGAGTGAAATGCTACAAACCCATCGCTGTGTATCCAAGTCCCAAATTTAGAAGCTTTTTCCATGAAAATGATCCCTTCCTGGCTTAAAATGGCTTAGATGTAACCCTACATTGATGTTTCCTTGAGAATATAAAGATCTATGAAGCCTCTGCTTTTTTCTTCACTCACTCCTCCACTGCTCGCTGCAGCTCAGCACACCAGCTCAACTACTACTCAAACACTGTAAAATTACTCTACGATACACAATACCAAGCTGTAATATTGGAGTAATTCAGCCACACATTTGACCAAGAGACTGATTCTGATTAAGAATAGTGATACATAGAGTTTTTTTTAAGGTTTGTTATGTATTGAACCCTAGAAATCTGAATCTGTGTTTTTGAGACTGTCATCAAAACACTGCAGATTGAAGGTCAAAATGCTTCCTCATTGTGTTGACTTCTTATTTTGCTCGCAATGTGTCCTCCAGCTCATAAAAAACACCATGTGGACATGTTAAAGCAGTAAAAAGATTGATTTTCACTGGAGGGTCTTTAATAATAGCTCGTTTTTATGAGCTAACTCCACAGCTCTGGTGGGCTGATACACATGCTGACCCACTGACAAAGGTTTACTGGGCCACTGAATGGAAACGAAGCCACTGTTAATGCTATTACTTACACCTGTGCTTATCCTGCTTTGACTAGTCAAAATGTCTGCCATGAAAAGGGTCTGTTCCAAACATGTGCTGACCTTCTGACAGCTGCTCACATTCTGACCTTCCCTTTTATCCACGTTATGCTTCCTCTGGCTACGACCTGCATTTCTGCTGCCTATATGCAGAAAACAACCACTTTCTATGCCAGTCAGAGGCGTTAACATGCTCTCCCTACTCCTCCTTAAACCCACAACACTCGCTCTCTGCTCTGACCGTGCACACTTTCTTTCCTCAAAACACAAACACCCATGTGTCTCGCACTCCCTCGAGCACAAACACACACACATATAAATCTGTCTCTGTGTCAATATTCTTTTAATCTCTTTGGCCTTCTTTTGGTATTCAACCCCTCTGACCCTGTTGCTAAAAAGTAATTCCCTCTCAGCCTCTCCTCCTCAGCTATCTGCGCTTTCACTTTATTTTTGATCCAGTCAGCTCTCTCTTTTCTACTCCCCTCTGCTCTTTTACTGGGGCTTTTTTTCCTTTGCTCGTGTCCTTGCTTTGTAGCCCTTGACCTGGTGTCCTTCCTGGTTTGTGTGTATGTATGTTTGAAAAAGAGCCACAGGGCATGTGTGAGAAAGAGAGATCTGGTCTGAATAGATACAGCTCCTTCAAATTCTCACTACATCTTGATACGTGCGTAACAGTCGCACAGCATATAATCCCGATATGTTGACACGGATGACGTATTTGATCGCTCAGATTTAATCACCCTTAACAAATGCCCATGCACACAAACATTCATATGTACACACACGCATGCCATGCGCACACATTGGGAGTGTGATCTCCTCACAGCAATTATCATAGCAGGGCAGGCATGCACACGTGTCCCTGGGGAATCTGTGCAAGTTTCTCGTAAACACACACACACACGCTCCAGGGAGTGGCGTGTGTGTATAACTAAGCCCTTGTTCGTCACTGGGTGTCCCTGAACGCCTCTCTGCTGCGTCGTTATGGTCGTTTTGGAATTCTGCCGTCCCGTGAGCCCTCCCACACCCTATAATTAGTGTCACCCGGGCAACCGGAGAAAGAATGCTCAGTATTCTTGTCGTCGTGGTAACTGCGTAAGTGCGGGGGCCGGAGGTGCTGGTTGTAGGTGTTGGTTAATGACACGGACAATGAGACCTCAGTCTGCCACTTCATGTGGTGTATTAGTACAACTAAGATAGGTAAACCTGTGTGTGTGTGTGTGTGTGTGTGTGTGTGTGGAGACCTGTCTGTCCCTGACGTGCCACACAGACCCTCAGACAGGTTGTGAAAGTAGACCCTTATGCTGTGTTCCCATGATTACAGCTGTTGCTTACAATAGCTTCAGAGGCCTACGGACATGCACGCAAATGCATAAAACCTCAGGAAATAACCAACCGTGGCCGGATCAACCTGTTAGTGGGACCCATGGGTCTGTGAGTTGTGTGTGTTATTGCTGCACACAGCGAGTGACAACTTCACTTTATTTACCTTGGAAAAAGAACCAGAGCTGTTGTTGGTGTAAAACTAGCCGACCCCAAGTTCACTGTGTATCAATTAGTTTGTGGTAAAAAATGAAAATAAAAAACCTATTTGGAAATTGCACCAGAGAAGCATAACGTAAACCAGTGCAGTGGGTCACAAGATACAGCTGAGGGGCCACACGATTTTGTAATGGGATAGAAAACAAGATGGTTTTGTCACACAAATTTGAATCCAATCTTCATTTCAAGACTCTAATCTTGATGGGGTTTTTTGGGGTAAAATATTAGTGATAGATAATTTTACCTCTAATGTGTACCTAAATTTAACAGTCTGAGAGGTGGACAATGCTTTATTGTGAAACCCCAAGCCGATAAGTAAAAAAAAAAAAGATTTTGACTCCCTCTACGGTACACAATACTGGGATTTGCCACAGTTTACATTTTTCTTTTTGATTAGAATACATTGCAACTACTTTATTCACAATGCATTTATTCAAATCAACAAGTGCCACATAACTGGCAGTTCAACTTGAGGTTTAGGGGGCCCAGTGTAGGACAGTTGCTCTCTTTGCCAACAGGCCCAGATGTAAACCAGCAGGGACATGTTTGTGATTGAGGATGAAACATTCACTTGATGACAGTGAAATTGTTGTCAAGCTCTGCCATTCACAGTTTAGTAGCATCGATTTCTTGGTGGGGATTCGGCAGCCCTACCAGGTCAGTAAAAGACTGCTCACAGAACAAAATCTCATTAACCTCAGGAAGCCTATTGCTTCACTTGGGGGGCAAACTGTCAGAAAACCTTAACTGGTGGGTCTCTAGTTTCCTCTGCTGTCCATTTGTAGTTACTGCAAGGCTTCAGGCTATAAAATCCTGGAAGCTGAGTCGTGAGTGAACACAGTGTTCCCTGTACTATTTGTTTTCAGGGCCTGAACCATCTCTTACACAATCAATGCAAGAGTCTTCAAATTAAATTAATAAATAGTCATAAACCATGTGGCTCTGCTCTCAGTGCCAGAGTTGCTGTGTATTTAAACTGCTAGATGTAAAGCAAACATTTCAAATTCCCTGTACACTGTGTATAGACAATACAAACAGTGATTTATTAATAAAATCTCGCAAATCTTCTGCTTTGACTAGTTCTTCCTTTCTTTCTTTTAAATTGGCGGATGGATATGTTCCAGAGGTACTGGTGAGAAGTCCGGACTTTCCCGTAAAATACGTCACAGAAACCGCTGCCGGTGAGTCGTTTCCTTCTGTGACGCAATGATTTGAAAAATAAATAAATAAACAACTATATATATATATATTCTCAGTACTAAGAAAAATATCAAATTGGATGCTTCTATTCACGTTACCTTAACTTTATATAACCTTGGAGTCATATGTTTATATAAAGTTATATTAAATGTATGGAAGTGGTGTTACAGTTAGTGTTAAACTGACCATCCTATAATAAATAGTTCACTAAATTATTGGAGACAAGTTATTCATTCATGCTACAAAACCACATTTTCTCACTTGCTGGAAGACCAGAGAGTTTATGGAGTTTAATAACCAATGAATGCTTGTGTTTTGGAGATGACTTTTCATCATTTATCATTTAAAATGCTTCTGTATGTTGGCAGACTTGTGCCAGTCTTGTGTCAGCAAGTTGTCCTCTGCCAAGAAATGATCACCAAGTTTAAATATGTCTACAATTGCTTCTGTCTAGTTTATAAGGTCACATTGTGCAAATACACAGAACTTTATGTTCGTGGCAACAACAAAAGTATTTCTTTTTGTAACGTTTTTGTAAATAAATAACTGTGATAAAACAAAATGCATTTTGTAGCATAATGAGACGTGACATTTAGGATAATTACATACTACAGTAGCCTGTTGTTTCCCATGTGGGACTGCATGTGTATGGTATGTCCTTGTTCAAACTGTAATAAACATGATTTATGAGAGAATTCATTATAATAAATTATTATTTTTGCAATTATTCTAATGTTTGTAATCTTTTTGATGCATCGATAACATTTCGGTCACAATGTAAGGCTGCGCTCACTTTTTGGCAAGTGGAAAACTGCATTAGAGATTAGTTGAACTGATCCTTTAGATATATTTCACCAGTACTGGTTACAATGTAGGCCATAGAACAGCTCAGATAATGCAAAAACAAATAATTGCACTTTTCAGCAAAGTATCTTTTTTGTTTGTTTGTTTACAGGAAACTCTTAAATGTAAAAGCAACTTACAGTTAAGATGCCTAATCAACTTTATTTAGACTATGTGTAGTTTACTAGTAAATTGAGACATTTTAGAACAGGAAACTTTGCGACGAAATAGTAATACATTTAAATTTGGAAAGAAATTCGTTTCTGTTGAATGCTTTAGGAACTATTTTAACACTGCGGACGAGCACCAACGGCAGCGTCGCGACAGGACAGTGACGTCACGTACTTTGCCAGTCGCCCCGCTGTTCCGCCGTCCTCCTGTCGAGGCTGAGCTGTCGCTGGTAACTGCTGTTGTTCAGGTGAACATGGCCGCGGGTCCTCTTTCTGTATCTTCCAACGCATCCACTAACAACGATGGCATCCTCATCGGTGACAAAGTTTACTCGGAAGTGTACCTCACGATAGATAACTCGCTTATACCGGAGGAAAGGCTCTCGCCTACACCGTCGATGCTCGACGGCCTCGACCTGAACACGGAGACCGACCTTCGCATCCTGGGATGTGAACTGATACAGTCGGCGGGTATTCTTCTCCGGTTGCCCCAGGTAAGCCCTTTTTAATTGTCAAAATGCCTACATGAAAACACACTGAGTGGCATTTAATATATAACAACCAATAATGCATATGTTTTTTGGTCTTCGATATGTCACGGCCTGGTTAGCAGTTTGCTAATGTTAGCTCTTTGACGTTGGCGTGGTGGAGTTAAAATGGCGGCGGTCCATTGTGCAAGGTTAGGCCAGCTTACACAAGCCGAAATACAAATGTCACGTTGTGTGTTTTCTTTTTAAGGTGGCGATGGCGACGGGGCAGGTGCTTTTTCAGCGTTTTTTCTACTCCAAGTCATTCGTCAAGCACAGCTTTGAGGTAGGTACATTTACTTTTCCGGATTATTGTCAGGCCGCGGGTTGGCCGGCGACGTTAGCATAGCACAACGTTATAGTTACGTTCGTGGCAGCCATATTGTCAATACGCTGTCCGAGAGTTTCTAAACTGCGTTAGGACAAAGAGGATCACGATGCAAAACGCAGACTCAAAGTGCTAATGAACCGTGGATCAAAACATTGTCACTTTTCTGTAGCTACAGACTTCAACAATGTAAAACACAGTGCGTCTGCCTTACAGGTTTTATATTTCAGATGTAAGTTGAGGTGGGATTCTTGACGAATGTGGTTGTATCTGGTTAATCCGTCAGAAATAGTCTATTTACAAACTAACATGTAGTAATGGGAGGGTAGATGTACCTATGCAGTCTCGATTGACATGGCTGTCAAAAGCAAACGTCTATCCTGGCAATAATCCGAATGTGGCAAAAATCTCTCCACTGTTCTTGTCGCATATTTTGTCACATACCAAACCCTGCTCCTCACATGTGGGAGCTCCTCCTCTGGTTGCATGTCTTAAGTTACTAAACTCCTCCTTCCAACTTGCGCTTTGATTGTTTTTTTCCCCCAGATTGTTGCTATGGCTTGTATCAACCTGGCCTCCAAGATTGAAGAAGCGCCACGACGAATACGAGATGTCATCAATGTTTTCCATCATCTCAGGCAGATGAGATGCAAAAAGTAAGCATCAATATTGAATCCAGTATTCTCTTTATGGGAATAACAACTAATGTTTGTCACATGTAACATGTTGCATTGTATTTTTTTGTTTCTATCCAATGATGTAAGATGTTGATCTGCTTTTGCTGTGACAGTGCTCTTCTGTTTATCCATGTACTCTAAACCATTTTTAAAACTTTTCAGTTTCCGCTTCACTGGTAGTTTCAGAAGTGTAATTGTCTACATTAAACATCAGTTTGACATTACACTGAAATTGATATCTCAACGAGCTCGCTCCAATAATTGGAGTGCATTTTAAGCATTGTAAGGCAAGGCACAGCTACTTAATGTGTGCCTTTGTCTTCATAGAAATCTGTTCATGTCAGTATTGTAGACCTTGGCATTAACTTGGATTCTTTTTTCCCTTGCAACCAACTAACAGCGACCAGCTACATTTACCAAAGCCTGGGTGATGTGGAATGGTACGTAAGATGAAGCAGTCGGCATGACAACCATGATGCGAGGGGGTCTCTCTCCTCCCCCAGGCCCACCCCACCCCCGTCCTGTGGGAGACTCCCGTGGTCTGAGCCACCGCAGGGCACTGGGATCGGGGATGACAGGTTGGCCGAAGGTCCTTGGCCCCTGGGGCACCTTGAGGACTCCTGTGGTTCAGTCTTAAGCTTTGGGTATCTGTCCGTCAATCTGCGGACCATTGGGTAATGTAGTTTTCTTTGACTGCTCCTCACCCTTTATTTTGATTGTGTTTCAAGAGCAAGACCTCATTCACCAGCTGTAGCCCATGGCCTTTAAAGAAATATCACCTTGTTTGTTGAAGTTAGAGTAATTGATTGGTTATTTGCTGTTCATGTGCATGTATTGCAGCTTTAATAGTACGCCTTTATATGTGCTTAATTTGAATCAGCATTAAAATAATTGTATTAATAATTGTGATGCACTTTTAGAAGGCATTTCTTTCAGTGTTGTTTTGTACTCTAAAGATTCATGTTTGGTATTGGATATTACTTCGGTCTTTAAAGTTTTTCGCCATGCATGTGGATTGTAGCATGACATTATTCACATATAACCTTCTTTACTTGACAACGAAACGCTAGATTTGGATGCGAAATTAGAACTTTGCTGGTTCTGAATTGAAATGCTAATTTAATACTCACAGGTGATGGATGCATTCGGATGATTTCAGTCAGATTTTTTTCTTGATTTTTGTTTAGTCTGTGATGTGGCTGAGTGGATAGTTGAAATGAAGCAGACTGACAGGTGATCTTTGAACCAATTTAAGATTTTGAACAGATTTAATTCAGAATGCATGCGGTCCAAGTTTTTGGTTTTTAGAAGGACTGTTCAATAAAATTGTCATTTTTAGACCTTTGTAGATTTTTAAATTATTAAACAGCATATGTCTTGCAGATTAGTACATTATAGTTTGCTGTGAAGGTGAATTGTTGTCACTTGACAAGGACAACTGTACGTCTGATTGTTTGATCAAGTCTGGATGTTGTGCTGTAATAAAGTAGGAAGTCTGTTGTTTTGGTTCGTTAAATATTGAGTAATGACATATAGCACATGAGTATGGGTGAGAATTATTTGTGAGTTTGTATTTTTCTTTGAGTTTGTAGTTCAGATTTGAAGGAACGAAATGTTTGTGTTGAAACAGTGACATTAGAGATGATCTGAGTTGATATTTCTGTTAAAGTGCTGAAACAGGGTGATTGAGGTCGAGTGCTTTCTGGAGATCCCACAAGCTTTGACTGGAACCACAGGAGTCAACAAACCCCAGCAAACTGTCAGGCATACAAACAGTTAAACCTGTTGCTTTGAGTTGGTTGAAACGGAAAAAAGAAAAGAGTACCAGAAATCAGAAGGGCACTGTCTCTTTTACGTTTATTACGAAAGGGGGGTACATTATTTTATTTTGATTCCTTTATAAACTAGGACTCCAAGTTCATTGATACTTGATCAGAACTACATTAATACCAAAAACCAAGTCATCAAAGCGGAGCGGCGGGTGCTGAAGGAGCTGGGCTTCTGTGTGCATGTCAAGCATCCACACAAGGTGAGTTTAAGCTGCATTCTTATCTAATTAAATTATAGAGTACAGTTTAGCTTAGCTCCTGAACATATCTTGAACTGTGTCAAGCATACACACAAGAAGCAACCTTAGCAGACCATTCTCACTTTTTAAACAGTTTGATCTTAACAATGGCACGCCTGGGCTGGTTTTTGTGTTTTTTAACATGTAGTTAATGTATGATTCCAGATCATTGTCATGTACCTTCAAGTCCTGGACTGTGAGAAGAACCAGACACTGGTCCAGACCGCCTGGTAAGTTCCTTAGCAGTTCTTCACTGACCATCCCCTACAGCAGCAACCTGTGTCATGTCTGCAAGAAGTGCCACCAGACCTGGGCTAAAGATGAAGTTGAACGAGTTTCAAATGGTTGAATTTCTGAAGAGCACTTGATTTATCTGCTAGGAACTTGGGACAGACCCATATATGGAAACAGCACCTGTCAGATAAGTGATATTCAAGTGCCCCTCAAGTTTCAAGGCACAAATTTGAAAAGCATTCAACAACCATTTTGCCCAGGTCTGTCAGCGACATTCCCTCACTCCATTTAAACCCTCCCACCTCTTTTTTTTTTTTTTTTCTTTTTCTGATGGAGCAATTTGTTTTATTGCAAACCTGCTACTTGTTTCACTCTCTTGTCTGCCCTTACATGGCTTGCTGTAAAGTCTGTTTGATTTTCGGTGCCCAGGGAACTTGGTTTAACTTTGTCCTTTCTCTCTACTCTTTGATTAAAGGGTAGTCCATGCTGGTAAGTCACATAAAGAACCTCTGAACTCTGCCTCCTCCAACCACATGACCTCAGGAAGCTCCCCCCATTGGCTGGCTGCCCCTCTCCTGACAGCCAATCCCAATGCCGAGATTCACTGAAGGGGGCGGGCGGGCCTTTCCCAACAGCCAACATCGTCTTGTTTTCTCTTGGGTGTCAAAAAGGATTTGTATTTTTTGGTCTTGCTACAAAGGTTTTCAACTGTAATACCTATTTTTGCCAAGTAGCTACATATAGATTGACATTCTCATTTTTTTTTCTAGTTTACTTGCATTTAGCAATGAAGTAAACTTAGCCAGAACAGAATACATTTTTGACCAGTTTACCTGCCTATTTTTTATATTGACAGTAGAATACTGTGTCTTATCCCCAACTGACGTGGTGTCCAGACATGTGTCTGTCTTACAGGCTGATCCAGTTCTCAGGTTTTGCCTCCACGGACCTGTCTCACCCACGCAGCAATCAGAATCCAACGGCCACGTGTTGTCTATAGTAGCGTTGGCGTGGCAGTTTCACACTGACCTGCCAAAGAGCCGGTCAGGTCATTTGTTGAAGGCAGGTTAGACTGGAAGCAATCTCTGTGTGGCAGGTTTTCAACATTTGCGCCAAACTTCCACTTAAGCAGTACATATAAATTATATGTATGGGAGGAAATTGACACGGTGTATGGCAGAGTGTCACCACTTCTAAAGGAAGTTTGACTGCCTTGAGATTAGCTGTGGTATTTTTGCCTGGTTGTAGTTCCTTTTGAAAATAATCTGTGTGGGATCAGTGTTGAGTTAGTTTGTCAAGGGGTTTTAACATCATGTTTTTGTTATCACACATGTTATTTGTCTTCAGGACTTCTATGTTTCTTGAGAACATAGATGGTCTCACCACCCTGTATTTGCCTGATTCACAACCTGGCCATTTTGTCTTTCCTAATACTGTCCCATTGGCTAATCTCATTTATCCATTGTCCTAGACAACCGTCTGACACATAATCTGTCGTGTAGCTCAGAGTTCGCTCAGCCTAAGTAGTGAGGCGTAGATTTCCACCTGTCTGTCAAAGCAGTCTTTCAGTGCCATCAAGTGAAATGGAGTTGCAGATGAATAGAATCGGTGGCCTTATGGGGGTTAGTTGTAGCTAATGGCTTGAAGCCATTTACTCTGTATGGGATATGGTTGCTGTTATGCGGCTAAACCTATTAACATGGTGGTTGCAATACTAGTTACGTTTATTATTCACAATATTATACTGTTAATGCATCATTTTAGTGCATCAACAGGTTATTGACTGTAAAAATCAGCTGTTGCATGCCACTGTAAATGCTGTGCTTATCTATTTCTTTCGGATCTAACAATCTGAAAGTGGCAGCTGCATTGTAGATGATTGTTTTACATCTGTATGCCTGCATGTTCCCCACCATACAAGGCATGTGTCATTGTCTCAATCATCATTGGGTGTAATCTAGATATTCTAAGGTCATAGTGTGGTAAGATGGTCTTGGCGGGTCATCCATAATTTTTTTTTCTCCATCTCTGTCTTCATGCTTTTTCTGTGACATACAGCACTCCCATGGATACCCCAGAGAGAAATGGACAAAGTTAAACATGACACAAGAAAAATGCATATCTCACTTCAGTACTGTTACCTAAAAATGTGTAGCTGTTGTCCTTATATATCAGGGCCAATGAATAATCTAAAATGCCGTCAGTGTTGGTAATGGTAGCATCCAGAAAATCAGTGACCACGTACAGTGTTGGTACTTGTCCAGAAGTGACCAACCACAAATGCCTTTGCGGAGAAGACTATAAACGTGTACATAAAAATTATTATTTTTTAAAGCCCTGGTGAGGAGTTGGCATTATGAGAGTAAATGTTGCAAATTATTCACCTTCAGTGTTAAATTATGGTTAAAGGCGTGACATGACTTAAAAGATGAGTGTGGGTGTGAGGAGGGTTTGTGTGGAGAAAATGCTATGTTTGTTTCTATGCTCTCTTTGCCTTCATAGGAACTACATGAATGACAGCCTGAGGACGAATGTGTTTGTGAGGTTCCAAGCTGAGACTATCGCCTGTGCCTGCATATACCTCGCTGCCAGAGCCCTGCAGGTAAAAAGAAGCACTAATCTAAAAAAATGTCTTGACTTGGCCATGAATGTGGTTTTCGTTTTGCTGGCCTTGCTTTCATCGTCACATTAAAACTATAGCTATAGTATTGTCCCTTTTAAAGGTTATAACCTTGGTTGTGTGCATGTTTTTCCCAGATACCACTGCCATCAAGACCTCATTGGTACCTGCTGTTCGGAGCCAGTGAAGAAGAGATTAAGGAGATCTGCATCACCACCTTGAAACTTTACACTAGAAAGAAGGTAACTGTTTTGAGTAAGATTAGGCTGACTATAAATCATAGTGTAATTTACTGTCTTTTTAGATATTTTCTGTTCCTCACCCTGTGGAAATGTGACTCTGAGCTAAAAGCTACAATGGTGTAGAGCTTTGTGACTTTTGCCACAGTGGATACTGCCTGTTGCTACAAACGTAGTACTTGGTGTAGTCTTTTGTATTAGCTGATTTTTTTTATTTTTTTTTTACACCCCCAGCCTAACTATGAGCAGGTGGAGAAGGAGGTGGAGCGAAGGAAGGTATTCTTGGCAGAGGCTAAACTGAAGGCCAAGGGCCTGAACCCTGATGGTACCCCTGCACTTTCCACACTTGGTGGTTTCTCTCCTGCTTCCAAACCCTCCTCCCCAAATGTGGTTAAAGTAGAGGAAAAATCTCCGAACCCCCAGACCCTCAAACCAATTAAGAAGGAGCCAGACAACCGGACTCAGCTGAACAAAAGCCCACACAATGGGTAAGAAATAAACACACATTTTTATTGTGAGGACGTTTTGGTGTCATCATTTGTTTCAGAGCTAGAGCTGGAAAATGTTCTTTGCCAGTTATGCAACAGTGTTCGTAGGTGTCTTCAACTTTCCAAGACTAATCTTGTTCTCTTTCCAGGTTAAGGAAGGAAGTAAAGATCGGGAGAAACAGTAGGAGTGGAAGTCGGTCTCGTTCAAGAACGCGTTCGCGCTCCAGATCCCGCTCCCCTCGCAGACAGTAAGCTCGTCTACAATAGATGTAGACATGATTACTATACTAATTTTAAAGTACCAACCTATACAGTAGTGTTGCACTAACTTGCAGCCTTTGTTAACAGTGTACACAGATCATTTTGTTCAGTTAGCTGAATCAGTGCTCATCATCTTCTCTCTTTATTTTCCACAGTTACAACAGCAGACGAAGTCGCTCAGGGACCTACAGCTCTCGTTCACGTTCTCGCTCACACAGTCGCAGCCCATCGCCTCGGCGACATCAGCCCTCACCCCTCCTACCCCACCTCAAGTCCAAGTCCAGCCACCATGGCAATAGTGATTCCAAGCCCAGCGGTCGTCACAGCAACAGCGGAGGTGGAGGATCTGGCCACAAGAGGAAGCGATCGCGGTCTCGGTCACGATCCCGCACTCCAGTCAAAGTAGACCGGGACCGAGACAGAGAGAGGGAGCGGGAGAGAGACAGAGACCGCAGTTCCTTTGACCTCTCAACCAAGAAACACAAACATGAGCGTGGCGGTGGTCATCGAGGAGAAAGGAGGGAGAGGTCTCGGTCCTATGACAGGGACAGAGAGAGGGAGCGTAGCCATAAGAGCAAACACCACAGCAGTAGTGGGCACTCAGGACATGGCCGCCATCGACGCTGAGAGTCCCAGCAACAGACTAGCTCTGAGGCTGATGGTCACCGAAGTATTTTGAGTATATGCAAAACAAGATCAGGTTGGACATGTTCTCTGAGTAGTATTTGCTGACATGGTCTGTTCATTTAATGCCAGCTGGAGTAAATTCAGCAGAAACATTTTGCAAAATTAATATGGAAGTTAACCATATATCTGCTGTCTGTACAGTCAGATGGCATTGTTGACATGTCTCTTTTGGGAGACCAAGAATTTGCAAAAAATTTCAACACTAAGCACTCTGACTGTAGCCAAATGCGAAGAGTAACTGAGAACATGTCATGTCTGATTGGATTTTTGATATATTACAAGCCTTATTCTCACATAGTTTGGTTTCTGGGTTTCTCACATGCATCCCAAAGCGGACTATTCAAATTATATAATTAACCTGGTTTTCTTTATTTCCTTCATTGTTGTTGATGTAAGTCAAAGAAAGCATTTTGTAACATTTATTTTTGTTTCAGTGGCAACATTGTATCTTTGAGTCTCATTGCACAGCAGCTCATCTGCAGAGGTGGTTAATAGTTCTGCATCTGAGGAACCCAGACTGCAGCAGCAGCTACCATCATGCTCTGTGGGTAGGTTTGTCTAAAGAGCCTTTTTTCACCTGGTCAGATAACATCAGTAGGTCAGGAAAGGCACCAGTGCACAGTGACATCAGCCCAGGCCTGTCATCGTATTTTCCCATGATTCCTCCCTCCCTCACACACACACATCTACAACCAACCATCTAGCCTACCCTTGTGTTCTTAGTTTTACATGTAAAGTTATGGACTTTGGGGAAAAAGGAACTTTTTTTACAGTGTAAAGTTGGATTGATATCCACTGACAAAATGTGAATGCTTTGATTTATAAAAGCGAACAGCTCAGTGGAAGGATTGAATGAATAAATGTAAAATAAAAATGTCATTCAGGAAAGATCAATATGTTTGCACAGTAGGGAACTGACAGGCGAGTGGTTTTTCGTTTCTTTTTTTTATTATTATTATTGAACAGTGTATGTTGCAAAAGCCGTATTTTGTACAGTTTAAACAAAAAAAAGCAAATTGGTTATATACTTTACGATTTTTTTTTCTCCTTTATTTTTCCAGCAGGGAACGCAGACTTGGTTCAAAATATTTTTAGGTTTGTCAATTTGTTACACTGGTTTTTAGTCTGCACGTGTTCATGTCCAACTTTTATTCAATAATAAATGAATTACGCCACTGAACTCTACACTCTTTATTGAATTGGTGCCTGTTGTAATAAAATAATTGTTATGAACAAAGAAATCTTTGTTTAAGCTAGACGAGTGAAAATTCTTGATTGCGTTTGTATCAGGTGTGTTGAATTTGACTCAGTGTGGAGTCTGTGCTCTTAAGTGCTTTGAGGTGAAAAGAGTATTGCAGGGAGAAGAAATATATTTAACGGCAGCCAGAGGGTGCTGTTGGTTTTACCGAAAGTGGCCTTGGTTTCCCTCAGAGTGGCTGTGCCCAATGTCATACTTTCATATGTTCTTATAGGAAACGTAATTTTAATAGTACATAGCAGATGGCATCGAAAAGGATAATGTAAGAAAAAAAACTGTTTATCACAACAGTTTCCTGCCAGAATCTGACATTGCTATAGGGACTGTCTAGACATCTCTACATAATTCAACTGAAACTAAGCACAGTTTGTTCATTTTTAATGATGGTTTACTTAGTGTGTCTTTGCTAGAAGTATTGTATAACAAATTATTACACAGAAAAAGCCTCAGCTAAATCCAAATAAGGGAGAACTTAACTAAAATTAAAAGTGACGCTCTAGTGAATTTCGTCATGTGGTGTTGGAAGCCAGAATTAAATCACTGGACTGTGTTACTTAGATCGACACAGTCCAACATTGGCTACTATTAGACTAAACCAAGTAGCAGAGGGTTTCCACTTAGAAACAACTGTACAGGAACAACACATGGATTGTGTCACTGTCCACCTCTCTGTCACCTCTCTGCTCCATCTCTCCTCTGTTATTGAGCAACTTGTTCTGTCTCACACTTTCCAGTTTTTACACACTTCATCATGACACTGTCACACACTAAGTGATTACATCTGTCAGTAAGCCCAGCTCCTGTCCATTAGGTGGCACACACACTCATGCTGACATGTTAGACCATCTGGTGCTCTTCAAACTGTAAAAACGAAGGTAGCGCACAAAAAGCATTAACTCTCCTTCAGCGTATACAGGTCACACACTGATATATCTGCAGTGTGACTCAGCCTTTGGCTCTGCAGAGCTGTACATCCTCCCTGAGTAACAGTGAAATAGAGCACAGAGTCAAATAACAGCCCTGAAATCACTCAGTGTACCTGGTTTGTGTGAGATCAGTGAATTTCTTGCAAAAATCAGCAGCACATGTGTCAACTAAGACCAGAAGGAGAGCAGACATAGCGAAGATTTTAGTCTCTGCTACTTGTTTATAAAGCACTTGTTGAACTCGGTCCTACCTATTTATCAGATTTGCTGTTATCCTTTGAATCCTCCAGAACCTTCAGGTCTCCTGATAGTGTTTTTTAGTTATACACAAAGTCAGAACTGAGGCCCACGGTGGGGCAGCCTTTTGTTATCACAGTCCCATCTCTGGAACAGCCTTCCTGTCTGTTGGACAGGTAAAGAAGTTACTCCTGCTTTGGTATTTCCATCTATCACACCAAAACCAGTGCCCTCGGGTCAGCTGCAGGGCCATCAGCTGAAAGACGTCAGCCCCTTCACCAGTACTCCCAGCTAGAAGGCAGTGCCACAGTAGGGACATCTCCCTGCCAGCTCCCACCAGCTGCTCTAACAGATCTGAGACCTATAGACCTGCAGCAGAGAATGTTGCTCTTTTTCAAGACTTGCTATTTTAGTTTGTTAGTTACATTCTATTTGTATAAAAAGTGCAAAGCAAATCAATTTTGATTGATCCCACTTAACAAATCCAGCACAGTGATGCTCTCTGTCTGAGCATTGCTACTATGTTTGTGGTGGTCGACTTTGATTTTTAAGATACTGAGTCTGCTGCCTCCACTACTGTAGGTTGGTCTTACTCCAGAGAACCTATCAGAGGAGCTAACTGTGCTGTCTGCTGTAAAGAATGTGCCAGGGAAGTGAACGATTTGGGATTTGTTCTTTAACACAGAGTGCTAGATGCCACACAGTGGAAAATACACATGTGAGATTAATGATGGCTCAGTTCTGTTAAGCTGCTCCAGTGAATCAGCAGAAGCAGAGTCTCCCCTCAGTGAAGCGCTGCATCATTAATGGTATTAAATACAATACCTGAGTTGTTGCTGCTACAAGTCAAAAGATCTGCCATGTTCCCTTAGCGATTTGTATGAGACCTGACTGGTTAGTGGAGTAGTTCGATTGAGCTTAGTGGAGTTGGGATTCACATCATGTCTCTCAACTCTATATTAAGGAAGGTCCACTCCAGCCTCACACTTGAAGGCTGGTCTTGATTTAACCCACAG
This sequence comes from Stegastes partitus, assembly GCF_000690725.1. NCBI lineage: Eukaryota > Metazoa > Chordata > Actinopteri > Pomacentridae > Stegastes > Stegastes partitus. Next base: position 1,110,789 of record NW_007577793.1, read on the forward strand.
AATACTCATTTTATACTCAGGTATCCTATATTTAAGAATCATGCACTTTGTTAAATATCCTAATAAGTGATGCTTCTGTTGGCCACTGAAATGGTTGATGCTCGAGAAACTCCTCGAGACTGACTGTCAATATTACATCATGTCATTGTTTTAAGCTCGCGTGTTTACCGTTGTGGTGTACTCGAACAGCTCTCATGGCATCATTTTCACCTGTATTCAGAGAAAAGCTTAAAAAATACTCCAAATACTTCATACATGGAGCACTTGGCCGCTAAAGAGTCTCATAAATCCCAAAGAAGAGAAGAAAACCAAAAGCAGACATACAGAGAGAGTGAATACTGGACTTAATTTGGCATATCAGCGAACAAGGTGGAAATATGTTGTTGTTGTGCTTGTTTCTGCTGCCTTCATGTGGCCAAAAACAGTTACTGCCATTCAGTATGACTGCCCCTTTTTTCCAGTAGACACTGAGGCATCCTGATTTTATTACTACAACTAACAGAAAAATGCTGCTTTGTCTTCAGTCTGAAACAAACAGCTGTATGTGATGTAATTATTAAAACATGATGATGTGTATCTGTCAAAAATAATTATTTTAATAGCTTCATATTGCATGTACACTGCAAAAACTCAAAATCTTACCAAGTTTGTTAGGGTCCGAGCAC